>NC_137123.1:59052899-59160399 GCF_949319135.1 Squalius cephalus
ACTTTTATAACGCTAAGCGATTGTAGTTGAGTGGGAAGCTATCTGGGAGCTTGCAGTAAAAATTGAGACTTTTCACTTGACCTTTATGTAGATTTTTACGCCGATAACACGTTTGACAGAAGTATCTCGATTCAAACACAGCACATTATTCAGAATGGGGAATTTCCATCGTAAATATATTGCGTTGATGAAATCCAGACTCTGGATTCCCCCATAGTTCCCCTGCACACAATCTTGGCCACTATATAGACGCGCCAGATGTGAGTGCATAATTTCTGTATCTCTGTAACCGCTGCTAATTAAGATTATTTATAGTTATTTTTTTTTATTTTTTTTTGTGAGGCAAACAATGCGGTTACTAAAAATGTAACATGCTTTTAATTTTTAGTTTTTTTTGGGAAGTCAAGTTTGGTTATTTAATTTTTATGTTATTTTTGGAAAGCAAACATTTCTTTTAATTGACTCCTGATTCTGCTTTTAATTTTTAATCATACAATTTTTTAAGGAAAACGACTATAATACTTAAAACATTGCACTTTTTTTTATTATTATTTATGGAAGGCAAACACTTGTAATGAAAACTGATGAAAAGTAGCTTGAGGTTTGTGTATGTCTAACCTTTAGTCTATTAATAGTTTAATATTTTCATACTCAAATTCTCTTGATTTTCAGCCCTATTACCCGTATTGTGGGATCGCCTCTTATTTATTCAGCTGAAAAGACATATTCAAAGCACATTCTGAATGTTGTACTTTTCCTGGAGGATGAAACCACTAGAAGGGTTGTTCCACTCCTGTGTGAGAAGAATAGCCAATAATTAAAGGTTTTACCTTAAATCGCTGTGGTCTTGACAGATTTCCCACACATTCTTACTTCTGTTATTTCAAGGGGCGTAAAACCGAAATTAACGCCTAAAATTAGTTTGCACAAGCGTTTCTTTTGACGATTAACCTTGAGGCTGGAGAAAATAGAGCCGAGCTCCACCAGGTTCTGCAGGTTTGAGGAGATCTAGACATTGCGCAGATGTAACTCCTCTATGAGAATTTGTAAACATCACGAAGGTCTGAGAGTCATCAGGGTGTAGTTAGTGGAGAACCTGGCTGATGTTGGAGGTCTTTCGGTGTATATAAATGAGTTACTCTAAGGTGGCATACACAGGAAGCAAACAAAACTCTTAAAATAAAATATCTACACCATCTGTCAGCATGTAGGTCCACTCAAGCACAAAGGATACTTGCACATTTATCTAAACTTTCTAAGCTCTGAGGTAAGACAGGCCTCAAAAGAGTCTGGGTTTCTGTCTAGGTCTCTTTCATTGGCCTTATCTGTCTCATATGCACATTGCCATTGAAATACAGAGAAGTACAGTTCAATAGGTCAGTGATGCATTTGAAGATGGCCCTGATGAGTTGAAATATTAGCCCAGAAAGGAATACCAACGGTTTTCTTAATGAAGTAGCTTCTAAAGCAGACTAAAGAAGATGTTATAGCTTGCTTCTGGTTCCAGTACCTTATTAAAATGGCTGTGAGTCAAAGAGTCTGTGTTAATGACTGCCAGAACACACCAGCTTCACCCGAATCAGAGTTTCTGTGCTAGTGTGATCATACTAAAAGGCCTTTTTGATTTATTTCTAGTTGCAGACTGAAGATATGAGCAGTCTTTGCTGATGGAAGTGTCTGTGTTTGACCAGGGAAAATGATAACTTTTTCAAGCTCTGTGCTTGAGTTGTTTTTGTTCTTTTTTTTTAATCTTGATCTTTTTTCAGGGTCAGACTTGCTCTTTCTGTTGATTGTGGCTGGGAATACTCAGTATTCTATTCTATCACCACATGCAAGATATTTAGGTCTTTGGCAGTCTTCAGGAAGCTACTTTAAAACTACTTTGATATGCTACAAGCCATAAAAGTGTGGTCGGTAAGCTCATTAAGGCTGATCAAAACAGTAATATTGTAAAATATCATTACAATTTAAAAAATGTTCTTATTGAATATATCTTAAAATGTAATGTGATGCAAGAAATCATTCTAATATGGGGATTTGCTGTGCAAGAAACATTTCTTATTATTACTATTGTTGAAAAAAGTTGTGCTGCTTAATCATTTTGTGGAAACAGTGATATATATATTTTAGAAAGTTCAAAAGAACAGCATTTATTTTAAATCGTTTGTAACATTATGAATGTCTTTACTGTCACCCTTGATCAGTTTAATGCATCTTTTCTGAGAAAAAAAAAAAAATCTAATCTCACTGACCACAAACTTGTATACACACACACACACACACACACACACACACACACACACACACACACACACACACACACACACACACACACACACACACACACACACACACACACAGAGACAGACAGACATAAATTAAGAGCTTGTAGTGCAGTTAATTATGTTTTTAGGTTAGAATTTATTTATATCATATACATGTATATGTGTGACCTTTTATATATGTGTATATGCGTGTGTATATATATATATATATATATATATATGTATGTATGTAAAGTATATTGCCCAAAAAATTTAAGTAACTGCACGACAAGCACTTAATTTATGTAACTGCACTGCATGAACTTTGCATGCATGCACAACATTTGAATGAGGCAATATCTTTTTACTTATGTAACAGAAGATACATGCTTTTACAGAGCAGTGTTTATCTGGCACAAAACTAACTAAATTTAACTATATAAATGAAGAACCGAAGGTAAAATCAAATTTATGTGTGAATCTGTGTAACTTTTTCTTTTGCACATGTGAAAGAGCACTTGTATGCAAATCTAGGCGAACAGCATGCAGTGTGAATTAACCTCATATAGTACAAACTGTCATTCATTAGTGTGGGTGAAATTGCTCAAGACTGCTAACCCGTTGTTATGTTAATGTAGATGCTTGTATGCTAATGTGCTCATTAATGAAGTTACTGTTTCTGAATCAGTCTTTTTTTTTTGTAGCTTAGTGTATCTCTTATATTTCTCATGTTAGTATGTATACATGGTACTAGTTTCCTTGTAGTAGAAAACACGGTTTCCCACGATTTAGCTCCTTTCTTCAGCAGAAAGGTTTAAGAATTTTGACCTTGCCAACGTTCAACACATTTGTGTACTTCAGATCCTTGAGATGTCACAGTGTCTCCGGCCTTATCTCAGAAGGTCTTGGAGAACCTCTTCAGAATGGAGGCCAAGGACATTCTGTTGGATAGTCCTGATATAAAACTCCCTCACTGCATTTTTCCAGCGAGTTTTATTTTGTTCCTGTAAAAGACAGGGCTGTTTTTGATGGATCTAGCATCCTGTTCCCGTAGCCGTTTCTGCTGAGTCTAGCGATGGCTCCAGCGTTTGGCTGTTGTCCCTGTTATGGAAACCAGACAAATGCGTGTGATGGGAGACGCTTCGCAGGACTGATGAGTCTGTGTATGGAAAGCTGCTCTGACTCACTCAGATGTCTTTCAGTTTGTGTTGCGTGAGACTGTATTGTTGTGCTTTCATGTGGTGAGTTTAGTGTGATTTTAATTGTGTTTATTTGATCCAATGTGTGTCTGAAAAGAAACAGAAACACTCTAGGTAATGTTCAACTTGCTAGTGTTTGATCTGTGCTTGTCTGTCTGAACAAAATAAAACTAAATAATGAGCAAAAATAACTGCTCAAAATGACTTATTTTATGTAGTTTGTTTAAAAAAAAACTAATGAATGAGTGCACAAGCATAACTAAATACATAGGTAAATATATACATAAATACATCAAATAAATAAAATAACAAAAAAATGCCACAAAATGGGAACTGGCTCAAAATGATCATATATTGCTTCACTTTTTATGTATGCATACAAATTCATTATATCTCTGACTGTCTTTTACCATGACTTTTACTATCCTAGTACAATGAAAGTACATAGAAACTACCAAAAAAATAAAAAATACATGAAAAAATACACATTTTCATTACTTGAAATAAATAAACATTCACTGAAAAAAAGAAAAGAAAAAATGTAACATATAAAACATAATTTATTTCAGCTAGTTGCCAAGGCAATAGTTTTATTTAAAGTTGAAGTACTAAAGTAACTAAAAATTAAATAAACTAAAACTTAATAAAAAACTATATACTATATAATAAAAATGACAAAAACAACAAAATTGCTAAGACTTTAACTAAAATAAAATTGAAAACAAAATCGAATTCAAAATATTAACAAAACTATAATATAATATATAATATAAAAATAATCTCAATGATACTATCATGTACCATGGTATCGCCACAGTACTTTTTTAAGGTCTAGATCATTGTTTTACAATGAACCTAGATTTGCAAATGCAGTGGGTTTCTATTTTAGATTTCTAACAATATTCTTTGTTTTTTTCCCATCAGCCACCCCTCTGTCCGTGCGGAGCAGCAGTGACCCCGCCCTCGCCCCGAACCTGGATGTCATTTCATTGGACCGTGAGGACATCAGCAGACCCCAGTCAACCGTGAGTGAACACACATCACCTACTCATGTCCGATAGGAGTGTCTGGGAAAGCGTCAGCTTTCTTTTTTTTCAGTTGTTAAAGAAAATGAAGGCCGCATTTGTATTGAGCTTTTGGAGGACGTAATGCAAGACTACTTTTCTTTTTGTAGTGCTGGTGGTCTTATGTATTTAACCTGTCCTTGTTTGCTGGAATTTCACTGTCACAGTCAACGTCCATGGTCATATTGTATTTGTGCTTAAGTTTTGCCTTTTAGCTCCGCAACCATTGTTATCTTACTCTCTTCCAATATTGTTTTCATCAACAATGCTTTTACTCTCTCTATATATCTCTCTTTCATTCCCTTCCTTTGAGGTCATCTATTAACCAGCTCTTTTTGCTCTCACATTAATAGCAGTGTTTGCTTTTCAGATTCTAGCAGACAAACAGCACACATTTTTTTGTGATTTTTTTTTTTTTGTTTGTTTCTGAAAGAAATTAATACTTCAAAATACTTCAGAAATTCAAGTGACATTTATTATGTTACAAATGATTTTTATTTCAAGTAAATTCTGTTCTTTTGAACTTTCTATGCATCAAAGAATCCTAAAAATAAAATATCATAGTTTTCAACATTGATAATAATAAGAAATGTTTCTTGAGCAGAAAATCTGCATATTAGAATGATTTCTGAAGGATCATGTGACACTGAAGACTGGAGTAATAACGCTTTGCCATCACAGGAATAAATTACATTTTAAAATATAAAAAAAGTTATTTTAAATTGTAATAATATTTCACAATATTACTATTTTTACTGCATTTTTTGATCAAATAAAGGCAGCTTTGGTGAGCATAGTTAAACAATTTTTTTTTTTTTTTTTACTTCCAGAAACTTTTTAGCAGTAATGTAAGTTTGAGAATGAGTGAACCACGTTTAGGATTTTGCTGTATGAACTCTCAGTGCTTCAGACTCACACAGAAAGCTAACACAGTATATTTTAATTCTGAGTGTGACATTTACTAAATTGTACCACTTTCAGTCTCTTGGGAAACTGCTGAGTGTATCAGGACTACATACATAAAACTGTCCAATGTCTCTAAAATATTAGCATCAAACGGGAAAAGAATGTGCGCGGCTATTGTTAAGGATTCATAAGGTCTGCAAAATTACAGCTCGCGCAGACACTCGCACGCATCCGTCCCAGATTGCTCGGAGTGACAGTAATCATTGCAGTGCACTCCTCAATGACAGGGTGAGTACCACTAATGCATCAACCACAGCACTTTTGAGACAGAGAGGATTCATAAATATGTGCGTATTCTCTCTACACTCAAATAAATATCTGCTTCTGTCAGTGCCACCGCTGCAGATTCCTCTTCCTCCTGGAGAACTTCTTCAGCACTCTGAAGAATCTTGGCGACTTTAGTTCCAGATTCCAATAAGGCTTCATTCATATACATGTATAGTGCAGTGGGGATTTCTTTAAGACTGCAAGGGAAGCTCGGGCTCGGCTTCCCCTATAATGTCAAAAAATTAAAGGTCCTGTTCTTCGTGATCCCATGTTTCAAACTTTAGTTAGTGTGTAATGTTGTTGTTAGAGCATAAATAACATCTGTAAAATTATAAAGCTCAAAGTTCAATGCCAAGCGAGATATTTTATTTAACAGAAGTCGACTACATCGAACGGCCCGTTTGGACTACATCCCTCTACTTCAGGGGTGTCAAACTCAGTTCCTGGAGGGCCACAACCCTGCAGAGTTTGGCTTCAACCCTAATTAAACACGCCTGATCCAGCTAATCAAGGTCTTCAGGATTACTAGAAACTTCCAGGCAGGTGTTTTTGGAGCTGGTTGGAGATAAACTCTGCAGGATAGTGGCCCTCCAGGACTGGAGTTTGACACATGTGCTCTACTTCCTTCTTTAATGACGTCATTAAAACCGTTTTTTGACTAACCTCCGCCCACAGAAATGCTTCCTCATCTCTACCGAAATTCGTTTATGTGCGATTTATGTGCGTTTATGTCTTGCGCACTTCTTATAACTTACTGTGTTTACTCAGCTCTTACGGTGATTTTCTGAAGTAAAACTGACGCTTCATCTTTTGTGTGATGTACAATAAACTTTATTAAACTCATCAGTATATGTTTGATCATCATTCAGACAGCAGACTTGTAGGCTATTAATAAATAATGGATACATACAAGCAGATGACAAATACGTTATGATAACCGTAATTAAACTACTAAACCATACCTGTTCCATCTCTATACAGCACTCTGACTCTGTAGGCATTATTGTCCGACTCGAACTGAACACCGTTACTGAGAGTTTCTGATATTATCATCATTCCGTGAGATGAAATTGTCCTGAGAGACTCATGAAGCTCCGCCCCCTGGGTCGTCCAGCAGCAGCTTATTTGCATTTAAAGGGCACAAACTAAAACAGCGTGTTTTTCTGAGCCCCAATAAATGACAATTTAAACATGCTGTAAAAAATGATCTGTTGGGTATTTTGAGCTGAAACTTCACATACACACTCTGGAGACATCAAAGACTTATTTTACATCTTGTGAAAAGGGGCATAATACGGGACCTTTAATGGTCAAATATGTACTATTGTGTTAACATTTTATTGACTATACAAAAATGCGTTAGAAAACGTTGGGTCGGCTTACTCGATTTCCTTCTCATACATTCCCGTAGCGTCACAGTGCATTTCCCTGTTGAAGCCCAGCGTCCATTGACTTCAATGGCGCTGCTTTGAACATTTTTTTTCAGTGCTTCGAAACTAGACGGTCATTGGATAAATGCTGTGATTATGTCCCGCCCACGGATGCTCAGCGTCTCTGGGGGTGAATGGGGAGTGGGCTGGCCCGGACTCCGGGCTTCTGCGTGATGATTGGAGGGTCTGTCGAAAGGCTGCATCTCCTTTTGATTGACAGTGATTTCATACAATAAAAAGTTGCAGAAGCTATTCGAGCTCAGTCCCATCGCGGATTTTTCAAGTGTAGTCGAAAGACAAACTGCTGCAACCTATTTCTTGGTATTTGCTTGTCGAAATTGCTAGCCAATTTTCATAATACATTTCACAGAATTATACATTTATACCTTTATTATATTATTACTTATTATATTTTTTATATTATTATTAGTAATAATAATTAAAAAAATAATTATTAAAATAATTAAAAATATATATATTATTAGTAGTATTATTATACTTTATTATATTATTACATTTATACAATTATATTTAACTCTGCTGGCCATTGAGAGGACACTGGTCAAGTCACTGGAAAAGACGCCTAGATGGTACGACTTGAAAAGGAACGTAGAATTTACGTATAAATAAATGGACAGTAGGCTGAAAATGAGCTTCCCCCTTTTGAAAGACCAGCAGCCGCCACTGGTATAGTGTTCCTGGATCAACATTCATATCAATCAATCAGCTCCTGTAGTCAGAGGCCATCTTAACCCGATGATAGGAATGATTTTTCTTGTGATTGACCAAAAATTCTAGACTGGGTAAACCCAGCCCGATCTGCCGGCGATTTGATTTCGCCCTGCATCTCAGGCTGGAAACCTGTAAATGTTTCTATCCTGCTTCCGTTACAAATTTGCAGGGACCAATCACAAACTGGCTCATTCACCTGGCGCGCTATTGGCGGGTTTAACCCAGTCCAAGTCCTTTTAACCTCTCGACGATGCCTAATGGCTTCTTTAGTTTAGCAAACAAATCGCTCGAGTGGGTGTAAACACCACTCACTTTCATGTTTTTTGTTTTGCACAACCTGCAAAAATCACTCGATCACCCGCTGATCAATGCTACAAACCAACAAGTTTGTTGGCACGTTTCCTGCCTGGAGTTTTCGCTGTGAAGTACGTCACCCGGATCGTTGGTCTGATTGGTTGAAGGACTATCCAATTGTGTACAGAGTCATTTGAACTATGCCCGTTGAATCAGATGTCTCACACATTCACACAAAAAACTTGCGTCCACATTGCAAAATAAGGTGGATAGATGCATGTGTCAGTTTCAAACAGTATCTTAGAAAATGTACACTACCGTTCACAATTTTGGGGTCCGTAAGATTTATTTGCTTTTATTTGATCAATAATACTGTAAAACAGTAATATTATGAAATATTATTACAATTTAAAACAACTGCTTTCTATTTGAATATATTTAAAAACTGAAGCATTTTGCAATAGTTTACTTATTTGATCATTAATTTACTTCGTTTTATGGCGGGAAATGAGAATCTTTTTGCGAGCAAAGTTGGAGTTGGCGATTATGAAAAATGTCACAATGCATAGAAATCTTTCATCTAAAGGACGAGCCTGTGGATATCATGCGCACAATTCGCAAACTTTGCACAAGAGTTATGTCGGTGAAGGAGTCTCAAACTACAGTCAATTATTACCTAAAACGTGAAAGCAAAAACTGACGAGCTTTTGGCATCTGACGCTGCACTCAGCATTAATTCTCTCAGACATGATGAGATCAATCTATCTCAATGCTGATAACGGTAAAACAACCATCTTAATTTATCTTAATATTTCTCTTGTGGACCATACATAAATGATATTGACATTTTTTTTCAGTGTTTGAAGCTGCTTTAAATTTTCATTGATTTTCATTTTCGGACCTAAAGACTATAATTGTATTAATAATATTAATGTAATTATTAATAATTTGTAATTGTATTGTTATTAGTGTTATTAATGTCTATAATGTCAAATAAAATGTTTTGTTAATGTGTTATGGAAACATGCCTTGGCTTAAACAACAACTGTATTAGAATGAAATTTTATTACAAGCACTCTTGACAATTTGTGAATAGATCACCTTGCAATTCAATTTTGATGTGGGATGTTGTTTTGTAGTCCGTTTTAAAAACGGCATTGCTCAAAAATCAGGGCACAATGCTTGGTAATTAAGAGTATTATAGTGAAATCTAAGGGAAATCTCCATGGATTTATATCAGTGTTGTTCCAGGCTCAGTGTTGTTGATTCAGGAGCATGTTGTGCTTGTGTAAAATCACATGTTCCTGGAACAGCATCTGTTCTTAACCAGACCAGATTTTAGGATTATGTTTTGAATCTTGAGTAATATCCTTATGAACCTTATTTATTTTAGGAGTAAGGTTAGGTAATGATTGCTGAATAGGAATGTTGTTCCGAGACCATCTGATCCAGGAACAGAATGTCCCACTTGTGTAGTTTCTGATCTAATGGAAGTCCTTTTTGAAAAGTACCTGGAGGAACTCTGAACTCACATTACAGCAGAGACGGGGAACCCTGAAGCTCTCCCGGTCCCTTATCATCCGTCCCAGGAGCTCTCGCTCACAGCCGGCGGTCACCTCCACTGAAGCATGGCACACCTATAAATGATTTGAGGAGTTTCTCTGTGCGGGGCTGTGCTCTGAGAACTGGGTAATTATGAGACGGGGCCGGGATTCTCTGCTTGGTTTTGTCAATCATGTTTTAGACTGAAGACAAGATGATTATCAGATGTGTTGAGGAGGTTGAACACACATACACATGAACATGAGATGTGTAATTATGGCCGGCGCTCTCATAAACACCTGGGACCTTCAATTGATTTTCATACAGTGCTGTGATGTGGGGACAATGCTGAAGAATCTGCTCCTTAATTCAAGTGTGGCTGTCTGTTTTTGTTAGTTTCTTTATCTTTTCATTTAGTTTTTGTTCTGTTAATCGTTTATTTGTTGGTTGGTTTGTTCTTTGCTTGTTTGTTTGTTTCTTTCTTTCTTCCTCTCATTGTTTTTTTTTTTTTTAATTAATTTAATTAATTGGTTGGTTAATTCTTGGTTTTATTTTTTGTTCGTTTGCCATTTGTTTGTTTGGTCCTTCCTTCCTTCCTTCCTTCCTTCCTTCCTTCCTTCCTTCCTTCCTTCCTTCCTTCCTTCCTTCCTTCCTTCCTTCCTTCCTTCCATCCTTCCTTCCTTCCTTCTGTCTGTCTGTCCATCTGTCCTTCCTTCTGTATTACTTCCTTCCTTCTGTCCTTCCTTCCTTCCTGCCTTCCATCCTTCATTCTGTCTGTCTGTCCGTCCATCTGTCCTTCCTTCCTTCCTTCCTTCCTTCATTCATTCTGTCTGTCTGTCTGTCCGTCCATCTGTCCTTCCTTCCTTCCTTCCTTCCTTCCTTCCTTCCTTCCTTCCTTCCTTCCTTCCTTCCTTCCTTCCTTCTGTCTGTCCATCTGTCCTTCCTTCTGTATTACTTCCTTCCTTCTGTCCTTCCTTCCTTCCTTCCTGCCTTCCATCCTTCATTCTGTCTGTCTGTCCGTCCATCTGTCCGTCCATCTGTCCGTCCATCTGTCCGTCCATCTGTCCGTCCATCTGTCCTTCCTTCCTTCCTTCCTTCCTTCCTTCCTTCCTTCCTTCCTTCCTTCCTTCATTCATTCATTCATTCATTCATTCATTCATTCATTCATTCATTCATTCATTCATTCATTCATTCATTCATTCATTCATTCATTCATTCTGTCTGTCTGTCTGTCTGTCTGTCCGTCCATCTGTCCTTCCTTCCTTCCTTCCTTCCTTCCTTCCTTCCTTCCTTCCTTCCTTCCTTCCTTCCTTCCTTCCTTCCTTCCTTCCTTCCTTCCTTCCTTCCTTCCTTCCTTCCTTCCTTCCTTCCTTCCTTCCTTCCTTCCTTCCTTCCTTCCTTCCTTCCTTCCTTCCTTCCTTCCTTCCTTCCTTCCGTCTGTCTGTCTGTCTGTCCATCATAGTATAGTATAGTATAGTATAGTATAGTATAGTATAGTCCTTTATTGTCATTGTAACCTGTACAACGAAATTTAAAAGTGCCAGACAGTTAGTGCATCAATAAATCAATATCAATAAAAAAATAAATATAAATACAACATTAATAATCAACATCATCATCATATTGATGTGAAAACTAAACAATACAGAAAGCAACTCTCACACAAAAAATACTAAATAGGTCACAATGAAATCGCCAATTTTCCATGCGTTAGCTTTTAACGAAGAGGGTGCTGTTCAAATTTGGCGCTCAGCCATCATGCATCTCTGTTATGTGCGCTTCTCTGTTATGTGCACGCCACAGACTGTCCGCGTACTACACGTTCGCTTTAGAGTTCCGTCTTTTGCATTCCGTCAATATTACGTTATTAGAAAAAAAAAGTTTTTTGTTTTTGAAATTTGTGAATCGATTCAGATTCGTCCACGTCCGCATCGCGATGCATCTAAGAATCGATCCCACCCCCCTACCCCTACTCATTGTATATAAATGTCTTATGTTAGCACTTATGCTAAGTTATTATGTACAGCAGATTGATGATCAGGCTTTGCTGTTGTAATATCTCAGTCAGCTCTAGATGGATGGATGAGATGGACTCAAAGGTCGTAGAGAAACACATTTGTGATGCAGATCCCCACACAATCTCTTACAAACTTTCTCATTAGGCTTTGACATTTATTCAATTACTGTATTCCCAAGAGTTTACCCAGTACCCACTGCTCATAAGTCTTATGTAAACACAAACAGACCGCGCACCCCGAGAGCCAAGGACACACATATTTAATATAGACTCTGCTTCCTCGGCTGATGCATCTGACCATGAATGTTTTACTGTGTTTACTTCAAGCCTATTTAGGTCGTAAACATATCAGCAGAATCCTCACATTACAGTCGTTTTTTTTCCTTGTTGTTCTATTTAGTCTTTTTTTTTTTTTTATCATCTGAACAGTTCTGCGAATTATTCAAAGTCCATTTAAGGCAAATATTTTCACCTGGCTGCCATGTTTGAAACACTTCTCACGTTTTTGACCAATCTTTCATAAATTTGGCCAATTTCACTTTATTTATTTATTTATTTATTTATTTATTTATTTTCAGACATTTTCAAGTGTTTGCCTATGCACACTGTTAGCCTTTTGTATCTACGTTCAGCTTTGTATAATCAAGAATATATTATACATTTTTGTGTGTAAGAAATGGATCTATTGATGTTTAGAAAGTTTAAGGCTGCATAATCAGTTGCTACTGATCACCTGATAATAAAAAAACGAATATTTTACAGCTAATCAGTTACAAGAAACAATGGTTGCTGTTACAACCACTGATACAGATTTGATGATAACTATAACTGATATTTTGTTTTAAATGTAATCATCCAATACAATAGCCAGTCACATGATCCTTCAATGATCCTATTTTTTTGATTATCGCCAATGTTCAAAACGTCACTATAGTCATTTTTTTGTTAATGTTTCTGCTTTCCCTTTCCAGAAAGGTTATGTCAACCAACCGTCTCTCCATTAAACTCCCTGTATCTCTGTTGTCGTCCTCATGTGAACAGTGTGCACTCAATAAAGATGGGAGATGCACATTAACAATAGCCCACTGCTTGTGCTGCCCCTGTGGCCCTCAGGAGCATGTGGCCTAGCGGGGGGATAATCGTTCTCTACTCAGATAATCTAGGTCACTTTTTGTGTGTTTGATGCATCCCGTGAGGAGGGGGGTCCCATGTGTTTGTGTGTGTGCCTTGAGTGGATTACAGGGTGTGTTCTGGACCACCATTAGCCACGGCTCCACAGTGAGGAAAGTGGACATTCCCTTTAATGGTGCATCATTTTGTTTTTCCTCGTCTTTGTGTATGTTTTCTATTCATTTGCATTTCATCTGTTTTGATCACTGTCCCCAGATGAGATATTAATCGCTTAAAAAAATGAAAGGAAAACAGTGGATGAGATCAGACCGACAGAGATAGACGGAAAGGACGCACTTGCAGTTTTTCCAATGGCAAACTTTTTATTCACTTTGGCATCCTGCTCAGGAGGGAACATTGAAGCTTGGTGTCGTTGTTTTGGAAACTGAAGTCACCATAAGTGTATTTTTGTGTTGACAGGGAGTCGGTCATGCAACGACTGTGAAGGGAGGAGCCATGGACAAACCCAAGGTGGACGTCCCAAACTTTAGGACTGGACAAGTCAGCTTAAGGTGAGGGACTTTATGTATGCTTGTACTGCATATAGTGTATGATTGTGTTTCTACATTCATAATTGAGGGTTGAAATCATATTAATTCAGTGATTAGTACGAGCTCTCTGACCGGAGATTAATTTGGGTCTTTGTTTTGTGAAAGTTCTTTGTTATCAGATTAAGGTTGTTTCAGTGTGTGGTTTTGTGGCCCTAATGTGTTTTAGACATCATGTCTTTGCTTACGGTTGCCACATTATTATATATATTTAATTATTTTATTCATTTAAAAAAAAAAAAAAAAAAAAATATATATATATATATATATATATATATATATATATATATATATATATATATAAATTTGGATCTATTTATTTAAATACATTTTATTGATATACATTTATTTCTAAATATTTATATTTATTTAAATATTTAAACAGTCACATATTTTTAAAATAAAATGATTTACATTTCATTTATGCATTTTTTTAAAATACATATTTATATCTATTTAAACAAATAGGTACATACCGTTTAATTTGATTTATTTTTTTAATATAATTACTAGGGCTGGGAAAAAGTTAACCGCGATTAATCGCATCCAAAATAAAAGTTTGTGTTTGCATAATATATGTGTGTGTACCGTGTATAATTATTTTGTATAATATAAATACACACATATGCATGTATATATTTAAGATTTCTATTTATTTATATATAAATTATTTATATTTATATATAATATAAATTATGTATAAATGTATATACAGTATATACATGCACATATTTCTAAAATAAATACATGCATATGTGTGTATTTATATATACAAAATAATTATACACAGTACACACACATATATATTATGCAAACACAAACTTTTATTTTGGATGCGATTAATCGCGATTAACTTTTTCCCAGCCCTAATAATTACTTTATACATTTTATGTATTTAAATAAATATAAATATGCGTAAATACAAAGTAGTTACTTTTATTTTGGACACATTTATTTAAATATATTTATTTATAAATATTTATATTTATCTGAATGCATAAATATATGCTTATTATATATACAGTATTAATAATCAACTTTAACACTGTGATCGACCAATACGATAACCAATATTTTATTTCTAAATGCACACAATATTATTGTTTATATTTATTTTAAAAGAGTCTTGTTTTTTAAAATCACACGTTTAAGCCTAGTAAAGCACCTATACAAGCATTGAGCCGTATACTGTAATATGTCAGACAAATTCTGTTTAAAGTCAGAATACATGTCATGCGCTTATTCTTTTTTTAAACAACCTTTTTAATGCTTATCTAGAAGTAGCTTTTCTTATTGAAATCCTTTTCAAGCGAAAATAATGAAAACACAGGACACAGATTCAGTATTTCATAGTAGCACTAGAGCTTATGTGTGTATATCGTCATTAATATGTACACTTGTTGCCATAGTCACAGAATAGGAGACTTGCATCACCAGTGCCTCTTATCACAGGTCATGTGACCTCATCTCTTCTCCCTGAGAGAGGGATGAAGTTTATCTCTCGCCTCTCTTCAGTGCCTCTGTCAATCAGCATTACTGATACACACACACACACACACTTTTACAGCTCATTAAACATTGAAGCGGTTTACAGTACCACATCACCTCAGCTGAAGCCCCTGAGGTCCATCTGGGATTCAATCAAGTTTTAATAAGATAGCTTATTTAAGTTCTCTGTGTATTCTGTGAGATAAAAGCATTTCCCCTTCCTGCCTAATAGTTAATATTAAACTTTGAGGTTTTAGTCTTCATATTAATGTCATTATTATTTTCGGCTGGACATGAACAGTTGCCGACCACTGGGTGAAAGCACTGGGTAAAGTTGCATAAGATGACATTTAATTTGACGCAAATTAAAGGATTGGTCTTTCAGCCAACATATTTGGAAATGTGTCTTTCCACATTTCTAATGGACAGAAACTGTGGAAAATATAATGGAATAGTCTGTACTTAACAGCCGCTTTTGTTTTTTTGTTTGTTTTTTTTTTGCATCAAATTAGGTAATTTATTAAGTTTTATTGTGTTTTACACATGGTTTGGCCAAAGCAACCACATAAATAACAGTGACAGAAAGTTCTAGTTTCTTTCTAGACATACTTTGAAACCCATCACTCAATGTAAGTTTATGGGATATTTTGTAAGTTTGTAATATAATTTAAGAGTTTATTCAAATTTAAGAAAAAAAAAAAAATATAAACTATAAACATTCAGCTAGACAGTGACAAAGACAAGTAGTGTGGCATGAGTTTCTGAGGCTGTGTGATTCAAATGTGAAATTGTTCTCATATTTCTTTTTCAGATAATTTATGGAATTGTGGAATGGAAGTATTTCATAAAGTATTTTTCTCTTTTATCTTGAAACACAGGAATAGAGAAAATGATTTCCCCTCTCTGACACTTTCTCTGCGCACTCTGTGTGTTTGGCTGTTGTGGTGTGTGAGCAGTAATAAGCTCTGTATCTGTTTGATGAGCTGCTGCCAGTCTCAGTTTTTATTCATGTAAATTCATGGATGCTCTGCGCCACACTGGGCACATGCAAATTGGCAGAGGGGTTTTTTATTTTGGGAATAATGCAAATGAATGGAGAGGAGGTTTTATTTCTGTGGTAATGGACTGTGTTGAAGAATGTTTCCTAATCTCAGTTGTTGGTTGAGTTTGTATCATCATTTAGCAGATGTGTCTGTAACTACATTATCAGTCACATGATCACATGGTATAAGTCACATGGTAGTTTATTCTGGTGCCCACTTAGACAAGAATGTTCCATTTGACCAGTTTTTCACATGACTTTAGGGGCCAGTAGATCTAAAATTTAGATATAACAGCAAAATGTTTATGTTTAAGGATATGTGCTTCTGTGCAGAATTAATGTAATTATTTATTAGTTATATACAGAAAATTGGCATTAAATTAATCAAAAGTGACATTTAAAATGTTGCAAAAGATTTCTTTTTCATATAAATGTTGTTCCTTTTAACATTCTATTCATTTGAGAATCTTGAATTAACAATGCATCATGATTTTTACAAATATTTTAACTGGTTTCAACATTGATAATAATAAGAAATGTTTCTTGAGCACGAAATAATAGCATATTAGCCTGATTTCTGAAGGATCATGTGAGACTAACGTTTGCTGAAAAATCTGCATTGCCATCATAGGAATAAATTACATTTTAAAATATATTACAATAGAAACCAGTTGTTTTAAATTGTAATAATATTTCACAATATTAGTTTTTTTTGTATTTTTGATCAAATAAATGCAGCTTTGTTAAATATAAAATTCAAAATCATTAAAAAACTCTTATTGACCCCAAACATTTGAACTGTAGTGCATATATATATATAAAAAATGATAAAACATTTCAGTTAGTGAATAACTGTGATCGTCTTGCTTGCCTGAATCTTCCAGAAAAGCCTTTTTTTGACAAAGATGGAAGAGTTGACATCCTCCTCTCTCTTCCTCTCCTCTCTCTTCCTCTCCTTTCCTCTGTTCTGTCTTTATTGTGATGAGAGATGCAGGTAGACACCTTTGCCTCCAGCTCTCATCTCAGACACACTGAATGGCAGTGACTCCGCTGGCTTTCGGCTCATTTGTTTGGTCATTAATGTCGTCCCGCAGGACATAAACAGCAAATGGATTTGCTGCGTGCGTGTGTCGACAAGAGTACAAAGTAGATGGTGAATACTTTTGCTTTTTTGTTTGTGTGTCTTAAATGCTCTGGCTGCTGTAGGCCAGAAACGTTCTCTACTGCAAGTACATAGATGCTGGTCCAATGCATCGCAAATGTCCCTTTCATATAATTTTTGTGTGTCCACCAAAGCATTTTTCAGGTGGCTGGCGTATTTTTTCAATTGTTTTCAATGGGAGCACCGCATTTTTAAAACACTATGAGCGTAACGAGGCGCTGAGCGTTTTTTTTTTTTTACACTGAAGCGCTGAGCGCTCTGCGTTTTTAATAGGTCGCCAAGAGTTGAAGAATGTTCAACTTTGGGTAAAACGCTGCGCTCATCACTGTCACTTTTTACCCAACCGTCCAATCACAGTGGAGGAGGGGCGGGACTAATACCACACTGACCAACCGCCACATTCTGCTTCTACAACGTCAACAGATGACGACAACAAGCATAATAACGGAACAAAATCATTTAAAACAAGAACCAGAGAAAATACGTTATATTGTATCGAGATTTTAATATAGAATCAACACAGAAACAAAATCTGTGTGAAATGAGATACTAGTAACACTTTCGCGGATATTCCGTATCATAACAAGCAAAGTGTCTCAACTGGAAAAAATGCTGCGCTGCCAAAACGCTCTCAAGCGCCCAAAGCTAGGCATTTTCAGCAGAGCGCTTAGCGTTTTTAGCCAGAAAAAATGCTTTGGTGGACACACGGCCTTAGTGTGCTTTATTGCAATACAGTGACAGTACCAAACTTCAAGTAGAGGGGGTATAAGCTACCTTCAAATGCCTGTGCCATTAAAACTGTTTTGTTTTGTTTAGAGGTTAAATGTGTGTTTCCGTATGGTCACATTTTTGCACCGGAGGAACGTTTTTATAGTTCCTATAACTATTAGCGGAAGGTGTCTGCTTTTTGCTGTATTCACACCTCAGGAACTGGGGATAAATGAACTCCTACTTCAGAGTAGGGTCTAACCCAGCACAATAGCAACTACCAGTGATGTAAATGTACGTGTTGATTGGCCGAACGCATGCCATACGAAACACCAGCACCCTCTTTTTTTTAAAATCTGTTTAAACTTATTTACATACTTACTCCACGAACATGGAAAACAGCAATAGATGGACTGACGCCACATCCATCCATCCATCCATCCATCCATCCATCCATCCATCCATCCATCCATCCATCCATCCATCCATCCATCCATCCATCCATCCATCCATCCATCCATCCATCCATCCATCCATCCATCCATCCATCCATCCATCCATCCATCCATCCATCCATCCATCCATCCATCCATCCATCCATCCATCCATCCATCCATCCATCCATCCATCCATCCATCCTAGTATATGTGAAAATCTAGTGTATTCTATTTGTACAATGTAAGTGCACAATCAGAGGAGTGTGATTGAATGCTACATTGCAACACACTTTTCAAGAGCTCTCGACCTGAGGAAATGATGCAGGTGACAGGGGGAGCACTCCATTGATATCCAAGACAGTTCCTACCGTAATGGTTTTTGGGCTTGTCATTTTGACATGTGACTGTTGTTCTGCTAATGTAATTGCGTTCCACTGAGAGTTTCCACTTCCAAAATGTATTTTTCAGTTTGTTGAAGTTGGTTTCTTTTTTCTGGCAAGAAACATTTAACAACTAACCTCTGGCACCACTGTGTTTCCCAACTGTAGCAGTCTCACACGGAAGGTGAAGATTTCTGGAGACCTCGGGCCTCTGGGAATCAAAGTCATATCATACTGTTCCTCACTGAGTGGAAGGTAAAACACACACACACACACACACACACACACACACACACACACACACACACACACACACACACACACACACACACACACACACACACACACACACACACACACACACACACACACACACACACACACAGGTTCACTATCTTTGTGGGGACTCTGCATAGACATAATGGTTTTTATACTGTACAATCTGTAAATTCTATCCCCTTACACTAACCCTACCCATCACAGAAAACTTTCTGCATTTTTACATTTTCAAAACACTTCATTAGTATGATTTTTAAGCTGTTTTCCTCATGGGGACAGAAAATTATTCCCACAAGGACAAGGATTTCGGATGTTGCCATCTTTGTGGGGACATTTTGTAGGGTTATAATGTAGGGTTTACCAGGGTTTACCAGGACCAAACACCCACACAAACATACACACACACTCATGGTGTTTTACACATTCTCATGATAATGGACCGCTATGAGCTGCACGGTTGTAGAAATTCTGCTCTTCGATCCTCATGCTTTGACTCTTAATCGACTATAGACTAGAAGTAGTAGTTTAGAGAAAAACTTTTATAGTTGACAATCTAGCAACATGAGATTTAAAGGATTGACAACATGTAACGCATACAAAATAAAAAAAAAATTCATGTAAAATTCAGATAATATTACATAAATATTGTGTATTGTATAATAAATAGTATTAAATACTATCTAGGACATGCGTGCATTACTTAATTTCAGTATTGTTAATCAGCAGATTCCCATTCATATTCACCCATAATCACACACTCACACACTTTCAGGAAGTAGCTAGGTGAATGGCTCTTTCAGACTGCATGAACAGGTCAAAAGTTAAGTGCTCAGGACAAGGACACACACGTGCTGCATTACAGGAAGTCCTCCCGGGGTGGACGGTGACATGTTTCCTGTTGTTGGGGCCTGTGCGCCCTGTTGAGCTCCGGATGGAAATAGACCCTCTCTCTGTAGGTGGTCAAACCTGTCCGATGACCTGGTGAACTACTCTTTGGGTAGTGTGAGTCTCAAAGGAAACCGTAAAGGAAGTAACAGCAAATTAAATCCTGTATTTACTTAATTTTCCCAGTAGTAATGGAATGGTTGACTAGAGAAGTCTGTTCTTGTAATATTGAGAGACAATTCAGAGAAAGTTCCTGGAATGTGATTGATATTTTTCATTAAAATCATTAAAAAAACAAACAGTAAAAATAATTAAATCCCTGTTCCTCGTGTGTCACTCCATATTTTACCAGATGAGATTATCCTACACTTTCCCTGGTAAATACCGTGTTTTTAATCATTTCATTCCATTTCATTTTCATATTCATTCATTCATTCATTCATTCATTCATTCATTCATTCATTCATTGTATTTTTTGTGTGTTTTATAAGCGGGTGAAACACCTTGCTTAATAAATGTCTCCAGTTTTGAATATTTCTGTTGTATTTTTATTTAATAAAAAAAATTGTTTTGTTTTGTTTTGTATGTAATGGAATAACTCATTTGGGTAACTCAGGAAAGTACAGAGGTTCCATACGAGTCATTTTCAGTTGGAATTCGGATACTTAAATACAACTAATATCTTCTCAAATGATGCCCTTCTGTCTTACATCTGTTTGTGCATGTGTCTTCAGGACTCTGGGTCTGCATATCCGATCCATCGAGGAGAACAGCCGCTCTGAACGAGAGAGGATCTTTCAAGAGGATGAGTGCATTGTGCAGATCAATGACATCGAGTTAATAGACAAGTCCTTCGCTCAGTGAGTGTCTGACTCTTTCATCTGTCACACTTTCATTGTTGTCAGGTGGATTCCTAATCATCCACCCGCTCTCTCTCTCCCTACTTCATTCCCTTCTTCATTATCCATCTTTTGTGTTATTTTCACTTTCATGCAATTGTTGTCTATCCTTCTCGCTCATAGCATGCAAACCTTTTATCTATCTATCTATCTATCTATCTATCTATCTATCTATCTATCTCATCCATCCATCCATCCATCCATCCATCCATCCATCCATCCATCCATCCATCCATCCATCCATCCATCCATCCATCCATCCATCCATCCATCCATCCATCCATCCATCCATCCATCCATCCATCCATCCATCCATCCATCCATCCATCCATCCATCCATCCATCCATCCATCCATCCATCCATCCATCCATCCATCCATCCATCCATCCATCCATCCATCCATCCATCCATCCATCCATCCATCCATCCATCCATCCATCTTTTCCTCTCTTGCAGAGTTTCAGTGCTATAACTTTAACACAACAAAAGAAAATTATCTTTTCTTGCCACGAGTGTGGAATTGCCCTATTAAGTGGCACTAACGGTATTGGACAGTCATCAAAAGGGTGACAGATTAAACGAAGTGGCACTATTAGAGGAAGAGTTAGAGTAATGGGCATGAGAGTTAAAGGTTTTGAAGTAGAAAAGTAGAAAGACTGCAGTCAATTTTTCTTCTCCTTTACATTGTCCTTAACTGAACTCCGAAAAGTTTCCTCAAAACATTTAATGCAACATGAATTGTGTAATGCACCACCTTGCTAATCTTATTATTTTAACATAATCACACCAGTCTATAATGACAGGGTCAATTCCAGGGAGTCATGTAAAACGATGGAAATGTTGAGAAGTGATTCCCACTGGAAGTTCTTGAGCGAAAAAGCTCTTGAATGGTGCTAATTAAGGAGGCTGTTAAGTCTAGAGCTCTTCTGAATCTTTGAAGGACCGAAGGGATGTCTTTATATTCATGTGATCTACAAATGTGCATTACAGAACAATAAGACAAGGTGTCGCTCTTGATGTTTCAGGTCCCAGGAGGTGTTTCGCCAAGCCATGTCGTCTTCGGCCGTACGCTTGGAGGTACTTCCTGTTGCCAACAAGCTCCGTTACGAAAAGAGCCTCATCGGTCAGCTTTTCAACAGCGCTGAACCAACCGCTGTGGTCCCTAAAGTCAAGAGTCCTTTCTTGGTCCATAAACTCATCCCGAGTAAAGCGGCGACTCCGTCCCCAGAGCCCCCTGTCTCACAGACCCCGCCCCTAAAGGAGGAGGAGCTTCGCCCTGCAAGACACTCCCCTGTTGAATCAAATCATCACAGAGATACGCCTTCTCCTCCCGTCAGCGCATCACCCATCCTCAAAGATCGTAGCGAGAGCCCCGCCCCAAAAACGACCCCAGCCCTCGCTGCGCTGGTTAACACGATCGGCAAAAAGCCTGGGAAGAAAATGAAGATCGATTTGAAGAAAGGTAAGCTGGAAGTGAAATGAATTTCCAGGTCATTTTAAAAAAATGTTTCAATTTAGTCTTTCTTTCTATATCATTTTTTTTCTCTCAAAAATATGCTACACTGGCTACGTTTACATGCAACCAAATAATTCATTAGTAATCGGATTGACGGCTCAATCGGACTGAAAAGCCCACCTTAATCGATCCGATTGAGCTCGATCTGAATGAAAGGGGTGGTTTATTCCTTTTCTAATCCGATCGAGAGAACATGTAAACGCTTGATCGGATTGAAAAACGAGACCGAAAGGACTGCGCATGTGCAATGACGTTGAAATAGCGTTATGATGTGATGAACGAGCTGTTCTTCCTGTTGAATAAAGTGTTGAATAAATGAGTGTCCCGTCATTCTAAAATTCTCCTTTCACTCGGCGTCTGTGAAGTGGAGCTGGACAACCTTCCAACAGTCTTTGTTGTTTCGGATTCTCATCCACAGATGACTGGTTTTGGGCATTTTTACTGTGTGATAAATATAAGCAGCACGGCACAACGGTTCATATGCTCATTGTCTCCAAATTATGAACAGAAGTGGATAACTATTAAGTCAAATAAAGAATGTTGGAGAATGGTTATTATGCGCAAACAGCGGGAAACTGTATATTCGTGCAGTGTGCGCATGTCAGAAAATACATTCCGATTTGAAGCTTGTGACATATAAACGCGCACATCAACCCCCATCACATGGTAAGCGCTCATGTAAACACTGCATTCAGATTCATCAATCGGAATGAATTCAGTCCGACTGAAACAAATGTTGTGCATGTAAACGTAGCCACTGTAGAAGTAAAATGGCTTGTGAATGTCAAAGCTCACCTCTCACCTTTCCTCACCTTCTTTATCACTCCTCTCAGCTGATTGACAGCTGCTATTGTTTAAAACTTTAATGTCAGGTGCTCTTCTGGGACTTGAGATTTCATCATTTGCCATCTTTAGTATGCTGGATTGGCCGCTATCCTCTATGACATCTCTCCCTCAAGTGTGTTTGAGAAAGAGAGAGAGAGAGACAGAGCAATTCTCAGCTTCAGTAATCTCACGTGTCCCTTCAGACGAGAGACTCCAGGGAATCGCTATCTTAGCATGATTCTTTAAGCCTCATTTTTCTCTCTCATCTCTTATTGCGTTTCTATGTGAATCTCATAAAACCTGTCAGTAACATGTCCAGGTCATATTTCACCCCAAAATCAATGGAAAGAAAAATATAAATTATTTTTATTCATTACATAATTGTATTTTATTCATACAAATGTAAGCCTTGTATTGTAACATTTAATGACAAATAAGCTCATTTGCAAATAAATATCATTCTCATTACCAATACAATATCAGTACCAGTACAATAAAATGAGAATGTAAAAAATTGTTAAAGATAAAGTGTATTTATGTATCATGATACTATTTGGTAATGTAATGCCTTTAATTTATGCTGATTTTACAAAAAAATAATTAAAAAAATAAAAATTAATCATTGTATTGCCATTTTTATACTAGTATTTTGTAGTATTTTTAAATGGTAAAATTATGTTATGAATATAAAATAATTAAATATACATTTAAATGCAATAAATACATAAAAATTAATATAATATATTAAAATATACATGCATTAGGTATAAATTGACTTAATGAGCTATGTGATGAACATTAATATATATATATGTATCTAGTAAATATAAAAATAACTAAAAATTAATACTTACGCAATAAAGATAAAAAATAGATATGGGCAATAAATATAAAAAACAACCTAATAGTAATATGTATGCATGAAATAAAAAAATATATTTTTTCGCCTGCTCTTGTGATTGATTTTGAAATGTGACCCTGCATGTTTTAGTGAGACTCACTCTTCAATCTTCTTTTTTCCGCTTCCCCTCTTCCAGTGCTTCCACTTCCTCTAATCATTTTTTTTCAGGCCACACCCTTTGTCATTGTTTCTATCGTTCTTCTTTCACACCATTTCTTTCTCTCTCCTCATCCTGTATCCTGCTCTCTGCATCTCCCGTCTCCTGTAGATGTGTTCACGTGTGAAATTAAAGTGCAGAGCTGTCTAATCCCCGTAAGGAAACATTTATCAACGAGCAGGGGTGGAGACGGAGAGAAACCGACAGCTTAAACACAGGTTATCAATCCAGAGTGCTTGAAAGCCTTCATCAGCGTACCATTGACCTTTTGACCTGATCTTGGATCGGATGAGCTTGATACAGTTTTTGCCATTATCCACCATCTTGCTCTCTAGAACCCATATCAGCAGTCAATCATTTCTAAACCAGACTTCAGTGATAATAGTGACACTCTGATGATGTTGGCTTTTATTAGTTTATTATTTATAGAAACTGAAAGTTAATGCTATATAACATTAGACTAAATACACTGGGGTTTCTTTCATGTCAGTTGCAGTTTGAAGGTCTTTTAAACAAGTCTTTAATTCAAGAATTCTGTTGCAATTAAACCTTCGCTGTTGGGTGGAAACCTTCCCAGCGGGCACCTTGATATCAATTTGACGTCAAAAGTTAGTCAAGACTTGATCAAGATACTGCATATCATTTTAAGTTCAGATTGAAAGGCAGTGTCTTCCAGTGGTAATTTGGTGAAAAGAGAAAGTTAATACCCACACTGAAATTGGTTTATCGACATGCAGGTCAATATGTTTGACATTCAGTTTACATCAAATCAATGTCATGGATTGGTTTTGACGTCAGTTTGATTTGCATATTTGACCATTTTTGTGACGTTGATTTTGACATCAATTTGATGTCTTTTCAACATCAATTGCCCACTGTAGATCCAAAACACTACTTTTCAGGAAATGAAAAGAAAAAAAAGAGAAAACAAATGTCACAGTTGATATTGTGGCTTTATATGCATGTGTCATTATATTATTAACATTTTACCAAAATCAAGATCAAATGGAGTTTTTGACCAGAGAATTTCAGAGAATCTTGGGCATACGTGTTTTATCTGAGGCAGTAACAGCATCACATTACATTTTCATTAACTTACAGGTTATAAAGTTTATTTTAGCTATGTGGGCTCTCAGTTTATTCAGTCATTTGGCCAGAATCTCATGTTATTAAAGATGAAGTGCTATTTAAGACAATATTGGCTATGACTCAATGACAAATACCAGACTAAGACACTCTTCTCCGCTCCTCAAGTACATAAAACATTAGCCTTTACATACATAGATTTTTTTTAGTAAAGAAAATACTGTACTTATTCAAGCAACAGTTCTTTATTTAGCCTTGCATTGCAGACAAGCAGAGATGGTGCAAACTGTGTGCGACACTTCATTCATGATAGAGGCGGGTGGAGTTATGAGGTTTGACT
Source organism: Squalius cephalus (assembly GCF_949319135.1). NCBI lineage: Eukaryota > Metazoa > Chordata > Actinopteri > Cypriniformes > Leuciscidae > Squalius > Squalius cephalus. The sequence goes on from NC_137123.1 coordinate 59,078,499, forward strand.
GACAGTTTGAGGATCCAGTGGAGATACGAGATTTAGTCACAAGCTCTTTTTAATACTTTTCATTGGTTAAATATTTGCAAAACCCACTGACAGATGTGGAGTGACCAATAGTAATGATTTATGAAAAAAAGACGAGATAAGGAGATACGAGATTTCCGCCCAACAGAAATGAAATCGAACTTTCATTGGCAGTTTTGTTCGATGAGCCTTTAAATTGAAATTTTTTATTTGAAAATTCTATGTTTCATTCTGACAGGCCTTTTCAATAGAATTTTCATTGGAAGTCTTTTTCAAAAAGCCTTTCAATTGAAAAAACTTAAAAATTACTAACCTTTTATTAAAAATGTGGAATATTCATTGCAATAAACAGTTCAAGTTTTAATCTGTAAGGTAAAAGTTTGCAAGGGTATACATTTTTTTTTTCTAGTCGAAAAACATTAAAAACAACCAATAAGATATAAGAGCTTTTGAATTATGTACTTCCTACTGGCATTCCAGATTCTCCTTCATATCTGTCAACATCCTTAGACTTTCACGCTAAAACTAGTCATTCTCTTTGTCTTTTTCCAGTTTTGTGTCTTTTGAAGTTTGTGTTGTACATCAAAGTGTGTACAGTAAATGACCAGAACATCACATCTTTCATTTAAGTTTAAGTTAAGCAAAATGTTCTCAGTGATCTTCCCTGCGGTGAATAGAGCCTTAGGATGTTAGCAAGTCTTTTTAGAGCCTTGTGGAAGGGATATAAGTGGAACAATTATGTACTTTTTCGATTGTTGGCACCTTATTTTATATCATACAGCAGTGTAAAATATGTTCAGAAGTTAGTGTAGCTTTTGTTTTCCACACTGTTGAAAACGGTAAGAAGCCCATTTGTCTGGTTCACTGGGTCATTAAATAAATGCTTAATGTTTCTGGCCTTCTTCTCTCTCCAGGCACGGAAGGCCTCGGTTTTACCGTGGTAACCAGAGACTCGTCTCTTCATGGTCCAGGACCCATTATGGTCAAGAGCATTCTGCCTCGCGGAGCTGCCGTTAAAGACGGGCGGCTCAAGTCTGGAGACCGTATCCTGGAGGTATTACATGCTTTCTGCGTCAATGCAATCATGAGAGCACAACCTGGCAAATGCAAAATCAGAGCTTATTTATAGAACATTAAATTATGCTGTTCCTTCCCCGCCAGTTATGCATTTAAAAGGTATTGTTTTAAATGCAATCTAAATGTATTGTTTCAGAATGCATAATGCATTTTGGACGTAATTAGGCCAATTGTCTGTCTTGTATTGCACCTGGCCAAGAGACACAATTAATACTGACATGTTTTCCATCTCGTCAAAGTGTAAATGGACATTTTTGCTCTCAGTTTTGATGGTTACTGGAAATTGCTTTCTCTCTTTCTCTAGGTAAATGGAGTGGACATTACAGGACGCACACAAGAGGAACTGGTGGCTATGCTGCGGAGCACCAAACTGGGAGAGACCGTATCAATGAACGTTGGAAGACAAGAAGAGTTTTTGCCCAGAGAACTGGTAAGACTGTAGTGCAACAGTCGAGTAGTAAAAACTCTTTTTTTCCACATGGAAATTGATTTTTACCAATGATTTATAAACTTTTAGACAGACCTACTGTGAGTTCCAAGGTTGTTAATCGATGGTATATGCTTTTATTGAAGCCATCCGTAAAATAATTTGTTTAAATAGTGTTTAATAGCTGCATTTGTGGTGGAAAAACTACAGTACTGGCTAATGAACTTGCTGGGAAAGCTCACTAATGACGTAATCGAGCTGGTCTCGCTATGCTGTCAAAATACTAAATATTTGTATAATTATTTGCATGCATATTTTGCAATAAACTTTTGCAAAATATGCATGCAAATAATATAACCAACAACGTGCTTAATACATTTTTGCTAACCCCATCAGTCCCCTCCTTTATTTTGAATGTGTCGAATCAGCTTGTGACGGGAAGTTGTACACACGACACAGCAGTTTAACAGGAAGCCTTGGGCTGATGCTGGCCCATCCCTTCTCCCAGATGTTACATGCGGGGCGTGTTGATCGCTGACCCCTTTCAAAGCATCTTTATTTTTCTTCTAAACATCAGACCCCCGTTAGAATCCAAACAACGAGTAAAAAGCACTTGTGGCGCCACTAGATCCATCATCGCAGGAAGAAAGACCACATCCCTTCATTGTGTCTCTGTCTATCCTCAGTTCATTTACACTCTAGTGTCTGCTTATCAAAGGCTTCTGGTTTGGACGGGTCATCTGTGATATATGTGGGCTGCCAAACAATTCATAATCGTTTTGACTGTAAAAAATGTCTTTCATGCATTACTTCCTCAATTAGATGTCTGAGATTATTATTATTGTTTTTTTTTTTAGTTCAGAATTTGTATTATTTTTTTATTGCGAAAATTTAAAACTAATGCCCGGTTAAATGTGGGGTTTATTTATGGATTTAGCTTTGTACTTTGTTAAATGTTTGCTGTCCCAGATCTGTTCAAGAAGAGCAGCTGTATGTCATTGACAATGACTATTATTGGACCATTAATTCTTGTTAGGCACAAAAAAACGTCATAAAGCGCTGCTCTGCAGTATCTATTCACAGAGAAAAACCTTCTCCATCTTTCCACCCTATTCAAATTCAAAGTGGGTTAGCTGTGCCACTGCTTAGCCTGGGTAAATTATGGCAGAAATGCGACGGCAGGCAAAAGGAAAAATGACACACTCGGGAGAAATATTTTTTTCAGAGAATGGAAGAGTATGAAAAGATATAATGACAGTGTTGAGTAGATTTCACCATCTGCCTTTTTAGAGGATATATGTGTGTGTGTGTGTGTGTGTGTGTGTGTGTGTATTTATATTTCACTCCAACCAATGAATGCATCCAAACCTGAAATACCCTCCATAAACACCCACCGTCATACAGTATTTGTCGGTTTCTTTAACCACCCACTGCAGGCACAAAATATACCATCTTAATTCAAAAAGGCAGATTTGGCTGATGGTCAGCCATTAGCAAAAATAAAGCATATTTTATAACAGTCTGCTTGAATCCAGCAGGTCTTTTAGACAGGAAATGGGCGACACCATAAATGTCCATCCTGTTAGCAGCTAGATGTGTCTGTTTAGAGATGGAGCAGTCGGCGTGACCCGTATTTAGAGACCGTTGACAGAGTTAAAGCCTTGTTTTTCTGAATCAACCTTTTGGGATCTAGTCACGGTGCTGATGTGTTGGTGACTGGATATCCCGGATGCAGGAGTGTGTCGCCGAAACGTCCGGCCCTGCTGGAAAATCCAACTATAATCATCTAATGGTGCCGAGCTTACCTGATTTATAACTCTCACAAGATGGTTTTTAGCTAGTCCAAGCTGGCATATAATCTAGATTGTTGATCGCCCAAGGTACTTGAAAGAATACCATGGTACATGACCAAAAATATGGTAACTTTTAGTAATGTTTTGTTGGTATATGCATATAAAGGATGTTCCTGAAGCCTAAATTCGGAAAATGAGTAATGCATGGAGCCCCTAAAGGGACAAGGTTAGGCTTGCTGTGGTAGTCGGTTACATTACAGCACATCCGATTTCATTTATCACATCAAGATAGTAAGGAGAGATGACTGACAGGATGATGCCATAGGATTTGATGCGCAAACAAATTAACAAATATCTTGTAAAATTCAAGGCCAGTTACATGGATTACGTGCGAGCGTGCATTCAAAAGGCATTTCGATACCGCACATATTGATAGCGGCTCCTTGATACCCATAAATAATACACAATATAATTACCCAACTATATAATTGCGAGAGAATGCAAAATCATTCAAATATATTTTTTCCCATCACCATGTCCCTTTAGGGGCTCCGTAGAATGTGTCATTTCCTTTCTAAACAGTATTCCGCTTCGGGCACATCTCTAATATGTATATGTGTATTTGCATTGTTGTGTAGAACTTAATCAGACATGCATTAGATTCTGTGGCCTTAAGTAAATGTACATTTAATGAGCATGACGAACTATAAATGTCTAAGGCCACGTTCACACAGCAACAGAATATGGTTGTCAGTTCTGTATTTGAGTCTTTAATACGGTTATGTTCACACACAGTTCTCATACACATACTCACGGCGTAAATTTTCAGGACTCACAAAAACTGCACTGTGTGAATTGAACCGGGCTGGACAACTAGTTGTCTGTCACGTCATATAGTGCGAGAGAGCTGTTCTGTGATGCACAAACACCGTGTCTACCGTCTGCTCCTTCAGTAACTTACAGTGACAGAGAAATGAGCTGAAGGTTTTAGATTTAGTACACCGTTCTCCACCAGAGCTGCTCTACGCAGGACTCAAATGATCCGCTCTCCACTCAGATAGAAAAGCTGCTGTTGTTAATGATGGTTTGACGGGTGAACTCGTGGCTTGATTGGACTCTTGTCGTGTCAAAAGTGACTTTTCAGTTTTATGGATGTTAGCATTTTTTATATTATTTTGGTCACTGACGCTATGGTTCCTGGTTAGAGAATACAGGCTTCACTCCCATTCTACGTTCCTTCAGACTGTGTTCGATTGCCGTGTGAACGGGACATTTCGAGACTCACACCTGTAAGTAAATGCGATCGTCAATCCCAAAAACTGACAGTGTGAACGAACGTGGCCTAAATTTGAGCATTGCATTAAAGTTAAGCTGACTGATATTGCCATCGGTTTGTCACGTGCTGTGAGATTAAATGAATGCAGTGGGTGGAATTAATGTCTTCAGCGGCATATTAATTTTACCTGATAGCCAGTAGCAATACATCAGCCAAACATTAAATTAAAATGTAATGTAAAAATGTTTTGTGCCCACAAGACATGGGCATGCACTGCAAAAATTAATTTAAAAGAATGATAAAATGACTATATTTAGTGATGTTTGTGGTATTCCACTAGACAAATTATACGTGTATTCTAGATAAATGATCTAAAATCAAGTCTTGATAGAAGTTGTGTTATTTGAACCATGGTGTGTTGCATCTAAAGTCAAGTCAAGTCAAGTCAAGTCAAGTCAAGTCAAGTCAACCACTATTCCATGTTTTTCCGACAAGATATTTGTTGTAAAAGCTGAATATTTGATTTTTGTAACCAATTTACAATCGCAATGTAATCTGTATAGTTTGTTGTTTGAAGGGTCTGTGGAGTTTGAGCTGTGGGTGTTGCTGTAGACCCTTTGATTCAGGTTTTCTGTGAGGATGGAGGGGTCAGAAAGCACATTGCACACAGTTGCACTCAGAGGAAGAGAGGTCGGGCACAGGGCTGGTGGAGCATGTAGAAGTCCTTGAGATGGTCTTTGTAATAATTCCTCTTCCTACACAGGATGTGTTCTGCTTTGGCATGGCCTGTTTAATTATATTTGTTATTTGGGTCACGGCCACTTCTTTCCAAAAGCCAATGGACGCTTTTTAAAGCTGCGAGTAATATAAAAAGTGTAGATGCTTTCATGTAATAGCAGATGGCGTTCTGACATCAATTCTAATTTGGTTCAATATCTGGGTTAAGGTGCATTGACTTCTAGCCAGGGGCATCAAAACACATTTCCCGTGGATTATTTTTGTGTAAATGACACAAAGACTTCCTCTTAAAATGCGTTGTGAATCAAATCAATTATGGAAAATGTTGTAGCTCAGGATATCTTGGTTTATGTTTTACCGTTAAGGATACATTTTTGTCTCTGATGTTTCTCCTTAAATAATATTAATATTAAGCTCTTGAAGCGCACTGACCAGACTTTTTTATTAATTACTATATCAGTATACATGTATTAATATGAATGATTTGTTAAAATTAACGACTATTAATACTAATATCAAGTCCTATTAAAATAATATATATATTAATAATATATGTTGACATTAATAATGTTTGTTGTGTAAATGTATTATTATTATATCAGTTACTATTAATATTAAATCAATTGTTAATACTTATTAAATAGTATTGATATTAATAACATTTATTAATGTTGCCAATTAATATTAATATCATTTTTTATACTAAAATGAATTCCTACTAGTATCATATGTAATATCCTGTTAATATGAATCGTTAGTGTTGATATTAATAATACATATTAATATTATCAGTTAATATTAATTGTGTTAATACTTATTGATAAGTATTAATACTAATAAAATGTATTCATATTAATATCAGTTATTATTGATATTATATATTAAAACTAATGACTAATAGAACAAATATTAGTCATTAGTGTTAATATTACTTATATTTATCATACTTACAATGTCAGTTCATATGAATTACTTTAATACTAATGTTATTTTTTTTAAATTAAAATACAGTTTTCCTAATATGTTTGCTGCAATGTTGTGATTACACGTCGCTCCACTTATTCCCAACGTGAATCCGCCTTTTAAGTGTCACTGTCCTTTTTTCCCAGCTTTTACTCAAGTACTTTCAGTTAAAATAATCACATGGTGTGTATGAGAGCATATGAGTGTGTATTTGCCCTCAGGAGGACTTCATGTGAAGTCTGGGCCTCGAGTGTTGATAGGACCACCGAAGCGGCATCTCCCTCGTTCCTCGTGTGAGGAGACATCAGACAATCTGATATTCTCGCTGGGACCAAAGTTTGACCTCACTTACAAACAGGCCTTTTATTGTGTGCTAAAACTCAGATTTGTCGTCCGCCTCAGGCCATGTACGACACATTATCATCAGTAAGAGGACACACTAAAAGGACTACTTGAAGCTTTGCCCCATTGGCCCTCCTATATTTCATCATTAGCTCTTAGTTAATGCTTTTTGCCCAACTTCGTACTCTTACAAAGTCATTTTTGTTGCTTTTTTCCCCTGGCCCATTTCCACAGTAGCTTAGCAACAGGCTAATGTTTAATGTGGTTTCCAGGAGGATGTCAGTCGCGTTTAGCCGATGCACTTCATTCCAGGCCTTTTTGCTAGGTTTTATTGATACGATTGTGGAGAGGAGGAGGAAACGATGTGGAGAAAGGGTCAAAGGCCATGGCACTGACACCCCTGATCTCTTTGATAATGATGTTTTGCAGCAAAAGAAAGCAAAAAGAGAAGTGAAATGTGTGGGTAGTTGTGAGTGTGTGTGTGTAAGTGTGTTCAATAATGAGTTATTAGTCTTAAATGGTGTCGTTCTCCAACCCCCGCCCTCCTGAATGAATCACTGACAAAAGCTTGTTATGCTTTCTTTTGATCTGGCACGTTCTTATGCTCGAACCATTTCACGTTCAAATGACTCCCGATGTGTTTTCCTGCCTCACCATTAGACATTCATTCATTCTATCCAAACCCTACTTTATATATTTATCCATTATTATTCCATCCATTTGGTCATGTGTACAATCTGCCTTTATTTTAATTGAGATCCATCACTAAAATATACAATACCTTTCAAAAGTTTAGGGTCAATAAGATTTTTTTTTTAAATAAATGGATTTCATTTAATGGATTAAATTGATCAAAAGTGACAGTAAAGGCATTTATAATGTTACAAAATATTTCTATGTCAAATAAATGATGTTCTTTAGACCTTTCTATTCATCAAATAAATGTATATTTTAGGGGTGTCCCCGACTATGGATTTTCATAGTCGAATCAGAACACTTGTACCCTACCTGATCGAGAGTCTTTCACTCTGTCTGTGTCCGTTGAAGTCTTTTGTGCGCGCGGATAAAATACATTCTAAAACACTTAACGTGAAAAACGTTTAACAACTTAATCTCCTAAAATAGTTAAATTAAAATATCAAATTATGTAAAGAAAACGCTTTACTATAGGAGGAACGCATTGCGTTCATATTCTGGGTTCATCTGCTTATCTGCACATATGGTTTCTTAATAAAGTGTGTACTGTGTACATGCATTAAGCCACGTTAAAGTGCTTTTTAAGTGTTTTAAAAGCTTTTTTCACATTAAGCATTTTAGAATGTCCCGTGGAAAACCAACTTGTTAACGTTGGCCGGCAGAAGTGCGATCATGGTTTTCCTGATGCTAAATCCAGCCTTGGAGAATATCCTTTCTGATGGTGTACATCCACACTTTAGATTTTCTTATCCCAGACATTGTTAAAGATTTAAATCCTTGCCGCCAAGACGCTCCTCTGTCGGTCACGGATTGAAAGTGAAACTTAAATCTGTCACAAGGTTTTTGGATTCATTCACGCACGTTAACAAATATTTATTAAAAGCTTCTTTCTTTGCACATTTTTATATACAGCATTATCATAATAGGCTGAATATTAACGTATTGACAGAAAACCGGTAGTTCTATGTGAAATCAGACATTGAGCGCCCTCATATAGCCAAAGTGGCATGATCCTCGTTTCATAACACCTCTGCGAAGATTCGACCATGAGATCGGTAGTCGAATCAGGCTCCTCCAATCGAAGCATCGAATCTTCGACTATTCGAGGTCACCCGTAGTATATTTTAAAATATGAGGCAACCGTACTCAAAAATATATATTTTTTTCATGATCAGCTAATCAGCATATTAGATTATTTTCTGAAGGATCATGTGACACTGAAAACTGCATCACAGGCATAAATTACTTTTTAAAATATCTTTAAATAGAAAAGTTACTTTCAATTGTAATGATATTATCTTGGTTGGCATACAAGATTTCTATTAAAAAACAAACAAAAAAAACAACAATGTAAACACTCGTGTGCTCATCTCACTACATCCATTATCTTATTGGAGTGTTCCAGGTTCAATACGAGTTCAACTCTATCGACAGCATCTGTGACATGTCGATTACCACTGACAATCATTTTGACTCGGCGTGTAGTTTGTAAACGCAAGCAAAAAATTGCATGTCCAGTAATCCACTTACAGTTGTAGTCAATGCGGCAGGATGTTGCACTGGGGTAAATGCTCACATTTATACAGTTTTAAAAGTCAACTGAGATGCTGACCGAAGTGTGTTATTTGCAGAAAGGAGAGCCGTCAGGTCCACTGCTGGTTGAGGACGGGCGAGAACAGCTGATGTTTGAAGTTCCTTTGAAGGACTCCGGCTCAGCTGGTCTGGGGGTCAGTCTGAAGGGTAACAAGTCCCGAGAGACCGGAGAAGACCTGGGCATCTTCATCAAGTCCATCATCCACGGTGGCGCCGCAAACAAGGTAAAAGCGGCCAGCGTCAACGATAACGTCCGTTCATTTCAGAGCTTCAGTGATGAAAGTCACTCAAAACCTGTGCATATCGCACAGTTCTAATAAAAATCATTTAAAATGAAAAAAGTGATTAAATACATACATACTTTAAGAAATATATAAATTAGGGCTGTCAAACGATTAATCGCGATTAATCGCATCCAAAATAAAAGTTGTTTTTACATAATATATGTGTGTGTATGGAGTATAATTATTTTCTCTATATAAATACACACACATGCATATATATTTAAGAAAAATGTGTTATTTATATATAAAATATTTATATATAATATAAATTATATATAATATAAATATATATACACAGTATATACATGCAAATATTTCTTAAATATATACATGCATGTGTGTGTATTTATATATAGAAAATAATTATACACCATACACACACATATATTATGTAAAAACAAACTTTTATTTTGGATGCGATTAATCGCGATTAATCGTTTGACAGCCCTAATATAAATATACATTTGCTCATAATACATAATTCATTCAACTTGAAATGTTACAATTTAACATATTTGCACATGTATTTGTGCATATTATAATTAGATTAATAAATGCATTAAAAATCTGTCATTTTAGTGTTATTTTTACACTATAGTATGTGTTTTAGTTATTTTGTTTTTAAATATTTCTATTTAGCTTTCTGTAGTAGTAAGAAATGACTTGTTTCAGTTAGCTTTCAAAGCAAAGTTTCAATTTTCTTTTTTTAAATCTATTATTTTATCTAATTATTTTAGCTTTATTTAAATTAAAAAGGAGATTTAATAGTTTTAGTTTTATTGAACAATTAAAACACTGGTGAAAAAAAAAAAGGTTGTTATTTAATGTTAAATATTGCATTAACTACTTTAAGCCTATTTAAATTCAAAGTAAACACTTGGTTTACATAATATAAATGATAAATTCACAAAAATTATTCGACACCCTAAAATGTGCATTCATAAGGCATAGTTGTCACCCACTTAAATGTTCCAAATATTGTATTAGTTTGTAATTAGCACTATGTTTTGGGAAGCAATAATACAAATCTTGCTTAAATTTAGTAGAATACACCGTAGTATGCTGTGATTCACCCAAAGTGGCCTCAAACTAAAAAAACAAAACAAAACAAAACAAAAGTAGATGAATGATCAGACGAATAGTGGCCATCGTAGCCTGTTCAGGTTTGTCGTGGTGGTTCGGGTTATGCTGTATCTGTTGTAATAAGTGAACCTTAGCAAGTGTCGTCAGAGAGATATGAATACTCGTCTCCTGTCCTCAATCAGTCCAGTCAGGCAGCAGGTGTTGTGTGTGTGTGTGTGTGTGTGTGTGTGTGTGTGTAGATAAGGCCACATCTACTGGCCCCTATCAGCACTCCAGTGGAGAGCGAGCTGCATCACAGGCCTCCATCAGAGAGACGCTCAAAGAAATAGACATTTTCAAAGGCTGAGCTCTTCATTTGACTTCGGCCGTTCACCCTTATCACTCGCATTCTGTTGCTCCTCAAGCACTCCAAGATTGAGATCAAATGGGCTTGAATTTAAAAGCTCCATAATTTCTAGAATAAATGATCGGAATGCAATTACTTAGTAATAAAGAAAAACATGTCGTGGGCTATCTTTGGAGCTCTTCATGAGGTGGCGTCCTTCACGAGGGCTTTAAAAAGCCGTCTTGGGTTGTGATCTTCCAGACGGTCTGCTTGTGTATGCATGAGTATGTTTTCTCAATAGATGGGCACAAGTGTTTGTGTCCGTTCTGCCTGAGACCCCCTCCCAGGTCGGTATCAGTGGTCTGCGGTCAGTGACCCCGCTCTAGGGTCAGGATCATCCGCCGTGACACAGACTCTCAGGAGTCTTTAGCGGCTCCAGTGGCTTTTAGCTGCTAATCTCTTTTGTTCCTCCTCAGCTGAGTTTTATTTAGGAAACCACAGCTGTGAACCTTAATCCAATTCACTCCAGCCTGGTCCTTTCACACTAATGATATGCATCTGTAATTGTATCTGGATTCATACTGGGATGCATTAAACATTTAACAGTGGGGCTAGACACCGCATAAATGTTTTTAAATCACACTATAGGGCTTTAGTGCTGGGAGTAGCTAGCTAAAAGTAGCACTGCTGCTAACTTAACTACATGTTGTAATGTGACAGTAAAGAGTAGTGGCGGTTCATTGAAAAGTACAGATTCAAAAGAACAGTTCGTTCACAAATCGGGTTAAAAGTATATTTAATGCTCCAATCTTGAATGAGATGTGTATGTTGATACAATGATTATGTATTACATTTCTTTTCGTTTTTTTCTTGATACATACTGTATGTGCATTTTATATCTTATAGTTATATTATAAAACATTTAAGAACTTTTAATCGTATTAATCTGTCTGTATCTAGTACTATGAAATGAATTGTATTTTATATTCTGTTTTTAATATTTAATTTTAAATTCTGCACTGAATTTATTGGTAAATTATATTATCTTACATTGAAAATGTAAGCACTGCCATGATGATTTATAATTGTTTTTATTTTTATTTAGGTTTTGTTTCATTGTTTTTTTAAAATATATATTTAATTTGAAATATGCCATTGAATTTATAGTAGAATTATATATCTTATTATAGTGAAAATTTAAGAGCTTTTCAATACATCTATAACTAGTGCTATGGTATGTAGTTCAGTTTTTTTAATTATAATTTAATTTTGGCACTGAATCTGTAGGTAAATTAATGTATATATCTACCTATTATATATATATTTATATATATATATATATATATATATATATATATATATATATATATATTTATATATATATATATATATATTTATATATATATATATATATATTTATATATATATATATATATATTTATATATATATATATATATATTTATATATATATATATATATATTTATATATATATATATATATATATATATATATATATATATATATATATATAATGATATACTGTATGTATATGTGATTTATATGATATATAATATGTATTTGTATATAATAATGTATAATATAATGCATATGAGTGTGTACAGTAGTACTACAGTAAAAATGTATGTGCATTAAAAATATTAATCTGTCTATAACCACTATGATTTGGGACTCAGTAATAAAAATAATAAAAATAGTACAAACTTTAATAAAGTTAGTGTAGTGCTTAGTGTAGTTATTAGATGACGACTTTTTAGAAAATACTTTTTTCCACAGACGTTTAACCACTATAAATTCTGAGTAGCTCTACGTGTGGAGTAACATTGGTGTTTGTCTTGCCTTGTTTGCAGGATGGTCGCTTGCGTATCAATGACCAGCTGGTAGCTGTTAACAGTGAATCCCTGATCGGACGCTCCAACCACGATGCCATGGAAACCCTGCGGTACTCCATGTCGACTGAAGGGAACCTCAGAGGAACCATCCAGCTGGTGGTTCTGCGTGCTCTGGAGCGCTCGCCTGCACAGGTATGCCCAGTACCTGTACCGTACCATGTGTACCACTACAGACCGCTTACCCGCAGGGCCTCTGAACCCAGGTCACTGACCACAGCCCACCGGCATCACCACTATCGGCATCACAGGCTGTCAGGTGACCTCTGAATGGTAGGCCCTGTTTACACCTGGTATTAAGATGCGTTTGGTCGATCTGATCACAAGTAGACGAGGCAGAAACATTCCTGTTTATACCTGGTGTTTAATCTGTCTCTTTTGTCCACTTTCAACCACTTCTGTCCTGATATCTTTAAGGGGAGGGTCTGTGTATGGGTTTTTCAGATCTTTCAATCTAATTGACAAAATAATTATTACTCTCACAATTTACATATAAACACAAAAGGAGATGACGGAAAACATACGGCGAGCAGCAGATTTAGTTTCTGCGCTGTAAGTGTGTTAGAAATCAGGAATGGTGAGCGAACATTGTGCTTGGTACATTTTACTTCTTCAAACCAAACTTGGAGCTTAATGCCGACAAAGTTTAAATCCTGTCTGGCTAGCGCGCTTCCAATAATGTTTACGCATTAGGTCAGTAGGCGGAGAGAAGACGGTCTTTTGTGGCTGTTCGAATGCGTTCGACCACATGAGTGTTTACGTTACGAAAGCAATCCGGTTGAATGCGTGGTTGAAAGTGGTCAAGCTCAAATATTTTTAGACCCCGTTTACACCTGTATTTAGTGTCGTCCACTTGTGATCCGATCAACCAAAACGCATCTTAATTCCAGGTGCAAACAGGGCCTTAGCTAATGTGCACAAGGAAACACACACACATGCTGTGGCTGAAAGGGGAAACATTTTTGTTTTGACTTCCTCCTTATTCTAAGATTTAAATTACTTAAGTACTGTTGTTATCCTACAAGGAGAACAGAAAATAGGCTTCTGATTAAAAAGCTGTGTGCCAATAAAAAGCTCTTTGTCCCAGTTAAAAAAGCCAAACAAAATTGGGGTCTGTTATATGAGTTGCCATGTGAGTTATTGCAGTATGATTGTGGACATTGGGATGGAGGTCCTTGAAATTAAATCAGTATAGATCCATTTTTTATTATTATTTTTTTACACGTGAAGATTGTTCTTTTCCTTGTTTTTCCTTGACTTCATGAGAAAGCGCTTGTTCTTCTCTCCTGCTTCCTGCTTTTATACTAACATCGTGCACATGCTTGTACAGTATATTCATGTACTATTTTCACTTATTTATTAATGGAACATATACTTGTCAATGTCTGCTTTTCTTTTACTTCTTTTCTGTATCGCTGAAGTTTTCTTATTGAATAAAATAATCTCAAATCTTTGCATGCACTCTGTTTCCTTTTAACCCTCTGGGCTTTTCTAACCTTGATCTTCTCTGTTTATTCTCTAAATTGCATGTGTTGTCATACTTTTCTTTCTTTCAGCTTTTGAGAGATTTATCCAGTTCTTAAACTTTGAGAGTTGCTGGATAGAGTTGTGTAAGCAGTGTGTACACTACTGTTTAAAAAGTTTGGGGTCCGTAAGATTTTTGTACCTTTTTTTTTTTATTCAGCAAAAATGCATTAAATTGACAGTGACAGTAAAGAACATCTATAAAATAAAATGCTGTTCTTTTGAACTTTTTATTAATCAAATAATCCTAAAATTTATCACTGTTTTTTGCAAAAATATTATGCAGCACAACTGTTTTCAACATTGATAATAATAAGAAATGTTTCTTGAGCAGCAAATCAGCATATTAGTATTATTTCTGAAGGATTCTGAATGACAATGCTGAAAATTCAGCTTTGCATCACAGGAATTAATAACATTTTGAAATATACTAGAGAAACGAATTATATATTAAATGCATTATTGGTGAGCATTGGACTTCTTTGAGAAACATAAAAAATTATAATAATAATGACCCCAAACATTTGAACGGTGGTGTATATGCTATATCTGATCAAAATATTCTGAAAATCACAAAAAATGAAATATTAAACTGGAAATTACGTGACTCAACAGGTGAACATTATATTTAAAAATGAGAAAGCATTAGAAAGCAAGAATCTGAGAAGCATAACATTGCATCAGATCAATGCATTTCAATTGAGTCTATATTCTCTTATAGGCAGTTAATGCACTAACAATATGCAATGTTAACCCATGCATTTCCACTAAACACCTGTTTGAAACCTTCAGTGTCTTTAGGTCTTCAGTGTATAGGTTTTGTTTGTGCTTGCATTAATGGGACAATCGCTGAGAAGTTTTTCCCTCTTTTAATATTGCCAGTTTTTACATGTGTTTCAGGGGGTCCGCCATGTTCACTGGGGTCCCCCTTTTGTTAATGTGGTGGTAAGTTTAAGGAGTCACTCTGTGTATTAAAGACCCTGCATGACGATATCCTTGATAATAGATGCGGTTTCACGTGATGAAATCAGACAAGTCAGCAAAAAAATAAAAATTAAATTTAACATGATAATGGAGACAGTTTCCAAACTCCAATTGTACATATGGAAAAATGTTTATCACTTCAGGAAATAGGTGTCTTTGTTATCTAAGCATATTTTTTCAGAAATAGGCTCATATTCAGTATGTTTTTTCCTTTCTTTTATGGGAACTAGTGTTAACGCACATTTTGTTGGGGAGGTGGATCAATTTCCATGAGTCGGCAGCTCACTAAAACATAATTTTTCAACCAAGAGATAGTAAAAAAACTGCCGGAAGTTTTTCTTTTGATCTTCCGAGGTCATATGGTAAAGTTTCTAAATGCTTAGAAATATTCAAATGTGACTTGATTCGAATTTAAAGTCTTTGTATCCAAGGTTAAACTGGGATGGTTCATCAATTCCGACAGCTTCTCATCAACGTCCAATGAAAATGAAGACAAATAGTTATTGACTCCACTTTCAGCGGTCTGACTTTGGGTGGGTGAAGACTGGAGTATTATTGGGGAACATTAGCTTATCCTCAACCCAATCAAGTGGTAGAAAGATGGTGATCGGTGCGGGCGGTAATGGCGCTCAATAGAAGGTGATGTGTCGCTGCGATGCATTCTTCATTAATCACATGCAGACGGAGCGATCAATATGCCATTAATCACCCAGACAGAGCTGAGTGATAAGAGAACGAGTGGGAGGTTAGAGAATCAAAAGTGTTTGTGGACTAAACTTAATGAGATGGTTCCGCAATTCAAGAAAAAATACTGAAATCAAAATAATAAAAAAAAGTATAAAACCAATTGACATGGTATTATCATGGATTTTTGTAATACTAGATTAAAGTATTCCATCACTGTACCATGGTACCAGCACAGCACTTTTTTGTAATAATTTTGAATTATTTTTTTGTAATTATTGCTACTGTACAAAAGTTTGGGTTCAGTAAGATATTTTAATGTTTTTCAAAGAGGTCTCTTATACTCACCAAGGCTGCATGTATTGGATAAAAAAAAATACAGTAAAAACAGTAATATTGTGAAATATTATTGCAATTTAAAGGAACTATTCTATTTGCATGTATTTTAAAATTTAATTTACTCCTGTGATTCAAAGCGTCATTACTCCAGTCTTCAGTGTCACATGATCCTTCAGAAATCATTCTAATATGCTGATTTGCTGAAACAATTCTAATTATTATCAATGTTGAAAACGGCACAATACTTTTGAGGAAATCGTGATACATTATTTTCAGGATTCTTTAATGAATAGATAGTTCAAAAGAACAGCATTTATTTGAAATCTTTAAAATCTTTACTGTCACTTCCGATCCAATTAATGCATCCTTGCTGAATAAAAGTATTAATTTCTTTTTTTTTTAAAAAGCAAACTATTGCACAGTAGAGTACTTTAGAGTATGATGATTTCATGTGAAACCTCCATCTTTGTTCCTCCTTCCTCGTTCTTCTCCTTCCTGTTTCTTCCCGCCCAGTCTGATATCTAATCCCGTTACCTCGCTGGATCTCCTCTTGCTCAGCAAGTTAATCAGATTACGCCATGGGTTCCATGAATGAAAGGCAAATTTTGGGTTTTAATGAAAGGCTGCCCGGGGCTACCCTGAGGGTTCCTCACCTCAGCTCACCCTCACTGTTGCCCGTGTGAAGAGGGGAGGAGACATCCATGGGTTTAGGGGCTTGTTTTGTTGGCTCTTTGTCTACGGCGGTGGACCCAAGCTCCCTTGTCATTGTTGTCTGATTAAGACGTGCAGCACACAGTCTTTGAAGATGTCAGAGAGATTCTCGGTGTGTGTGTGTGTGTGTGTGGTGTTGTTGGAGTTGTACTCCGAAAACCAGGATGAGATTTCACTGAATGGCAATATGATCATGTTATAGACATGTTGACCGATGCAAGGAGAAATTATACTTTGACATTTTCTTCAGATGCTTGTGCTTGTCAAGGCATTGTAATGCAGTTGCTACTAGGGCGCTCTAGGTGGTTGTTTTTATTTTGTGGTTGCATTTTATCACTCACCAGGCAAAATTCCTTCTTCTACTCAAGCCACATGATTTGAGATGTTATTCATGTCTGTTTCACACATAGTGCTGCATGCAAGATTAGATTTAGTACTAGTTTTGCAAGATTAGTACTAGTGGCCCGGGGTTTGTTTAAATCAGTGTGAGCAATAGTAATAGTGATCTTCGCTTTAACAAGCCCCACTAATAAGGACGATGCAGCGGTTGAAGTCGGTTGGAGGTGAACATGTAAATCAATAATTTCGACTGTTTAAATTGACTTTTCATTTTTAGTTTCCCTCCGTCTGGATTCTAGCCGTTGCTGTCCCATCATTCTTCAAGTACCTTTTGATATTTTCCTGCCAGCTCTCTATTTTTGTGTTAGACACATGCCTACGTTAACCGTTGTCAAGGCACAGATCACAGTGAAAAATGTTGCTTAGTCTCAGCATAGGGGGGTTTTAGAGTCGTTTTTTTGACAAACATAATCTCTGAGGAGAAAGAGAGCCTGGGAATCAGTTGTGTTTGGTCCATTGATGATTCCCGTGCGTCTGGAGAGACAGCGAGCAGGAGGCAGATGACAAGAGTGACGTTTCCACGTGTAAAGAACCATCATCCCCGCTAATGACTGTCCTCCAGCTGAGGCTTAACGTCGGAACAAAAGAACGAGGCTTTCATCTGTTTTTCCCCGCCATGTGGAATAGTACGGTATGAATGCATTTAAGCACACTTTGATATGGTGATATCCTAATACCTTTCATGTCCGTCCAGTGAGCCTGGGCTGTGAGTAGTGTGTTTGCGTTTGTAGCATGTGGTTTGTATGACAGTATAAAGTCTACAGTGTTCCTCCTCTGGGTTAGCCGTCCATACAGTGACAGCTGTAGCTCCTTTGTCGTCTGAGAAGAATCCATCAGGACGCGTCATTCGGTGGCCTCACGTCTTCATATTGACACATGTTCCCGTATCTGTCTCGACTAGTACTGTCTGGCAGGATTGCCTTTGGCTTATTAATATTTCTAAATATGTCAGGGTTGCTTTTATCCTTTTGTCATTTACAGTTTGTTTTCAACAGATTTTTTTTCTCCAATATGTTTTTTCTAGATCAGGGTAGTTTTCTCACAATTGATGTCAATGTCTTTAAGTCTCTGTAGTGTTCCGTCTAAAACATGCACGATTTTACACTACCACTGAAAAGTTTGGGGTTCGTAAGTTTTTTTGTTTTTTTTTAAATAAAATGTTTTTGAATTAAGTCTTTTATGCTCACCAAAGCTGCATTTATTTTACCAAACAACAGTAAAAATATTAATATTGTTACATTTTTTTCTTTTGACATATTTTAAAATTTAATTTATTTCTGTGATGCGAAGCTGAATTTTCTGCATCATTACTCCAGTCTTCAGTGTCACATGATCCTTCAGAAATCATATGCTGATTTTCTGCTCAGAAAAAAATTCTTATTATTATTATCCATGTTTAAAACAGTTGTGCTGCTTAATTTTTATGGAATGCATGCTTTTAGGGAAAGCATGATGCATTTTAATTTAGTCATTTTGATATTTTGATGAATATAAAGTTCAAAAGAACAACATTTATTTGAAATACAAATCTTTTGTTACATTATAAATGTCTTTACTGTCACTGTAGGTCAATTTAATGCATCATTTCTGAATAAGAGTATTTATTTATTTCCCACCTCAAAAAAATATACAGATCCAAAACTTTTGAGCGGTAGTGTACAGTAGGTTGCTTGCATTCAGGTATGGAGCATCATTATGTGTCGTGCTACTTTTGATGAAAATGACGAGACTTGGTAAAAACTAAATGTTTATTTACGCTCCTGTAAGCCTGTTTATCGGTCCAAATGGGTGTTTCCTCCAGAACGAGTGAAGGTCTCTGCGTGTTACTGTCTTTCCGTGTGGCAAAGTAATTTAATTCCTTTTAAGCTTTTATCTGACTCCATTTTATCACGACCTCGAATTTAAGTTAGATTGCCAATTGGTTATTGGTCAGTTATATAATAGTTTAGCAATACATTTGATTGTTCTATTTAACTCTTTACTTATATTTTACCCATTCATATTAGGAAGCTATATCACTCAGAGATCCTCACACCTTGTTTAACGTGGGTCTCACGATCACAATCTCGCCAGCTTCGGTCACTAAACAGAGGTAATTGCTATATACGTGAGATCGGTCGCATTCACGCTTACACAATCAAAGATACTTTGGTATAGCCCCCGTGATTGCATACAATTGGCCACTACTACAGATATAAGTCAACCAACTTTACTCGTCTTACAATAGCTTTGGATTGGCCATGCCGTGGTTTCCCACGTACACTTATCTAAAGTAACATTCAATTAAAACAGAGGTAAGACACACCAAGATTTAGGTTGGTCAAGCATCACTTTTGCTGCCCTAAACGGAAATTCACTTCTTGTCTTTGCAAAACACGTACACTTGAATTAGTGCCAAATATTAGTTGTCACTAATCTGCCGCAAAACTTGCGGTAACATACGAATCCGTTCAATCTACTTGGGAAAACAATTTCAAATTCAGTCGGAATAAAATCAAATGTAACCATTTATTATGTCAGGTAAATATATCATGCCAATTTCATAATCAGTTCAAAGATAATAAATACAAAACATAAAATGCTCTGGAATAAAGAGAAAAGATGCGAACCTGGCATTAGAAAATACATGATGCTGAGAGTCTCGGCCACACTCAGCATCACAGGCTAATTTGAGCTACAAATCGCCCAGAGCCTCTTGTTGCAATTCATTATATACCCAGACCAAGACAGGAACTTCTTTCACATGGAAACATTTACTAACAACGGGAATTTGCATTCAGAGCTTACACCTTTCGGGAGCAGGATAGCAGCTCTGTGTGCGAGTGATCTCTAAACTCTTAAATACCTTATTACCTTTTGGTTTACTTCTTTGGGAATGAGACCTTTGTACCAGTCGCACGGAGACATTTCAAATGATACCAAACATGTGTTATACTGTATGATACATTAAACCATATAGATTCTTGGGTGAATTTTGGTGATCTCAGCATGAGAGAGAAGGAATGTGGGAAGAAGGAAAGAGATGTAGATTAGGATGATGCTGAGGTGAGACTTGCGTCTCGAATGGTGCACAAGAGTGTTCAAATGTTAATTTCCTTTGTTCTCTCAGAGAGTTGCCCTCTCTTCCAGTTTTTTTCCAGTCTTGCACTCCATATTTGAATATACTTGAATGTAAATTTCAATACATTTCATGCATTCATGTGAGGGTAAGTTGAGAGTAAGTAAACCATTTTTGAGTGAACTCCCTATTCCTTTACCTTGTTTTATTGTACTGCATGGCAAGTTTCCTCTTGTTGACAGTCTGACAGCATGAGCCCAACATGGAACAGATATGGAAGTTGGTCACCATGCTTTAAAAATGTGTGTTTGTTGTCAAGCCTTTCTCCCCATTAGCATCTTCCAGATTATTGTTTTGTATAAGTCTATTCATTTTCTAAAATTAATTCTCTACAAATTTTCACTCTCTTCTAGGAAATTCAGGAAGACAGTCAATCTCTCCCTAGAAACGACTCACCTGTTCATCATCATCCTAACAGCAACTACACCAACAGTTCCATACCACCATCCACAGCGAACAGCCGTATGTACGAAGCTGCTCCTCGTAAGTGCTCATAAGCCTCACATGCATTGATTAAATTGCTGGAGGTCACAGAAAGTTGCTGTACTGTTAGTTCCTACCAGAGCATGTGCTATGGTAATATTTCCCCCAGAGCGCCTTTCTGAAGATTCTGCTCAGGGCCGCTCGCTCAACCCAGAATGCCCTTTGTGATATGCTGGTTTGAGAATATGTGAAATAAGCAATAGCTCTAAGGTTATGGAGTTCAAATATTTATATATATTTAATTAAGTTGCAAACCTTATACATAAATGTAAAGTAAACATCTAAATTTAAAATGAAGGAGAAGAAATTGAAGGGGTGTGTGGAGAAGCAAAGATTCATTTTGTGATAAACTCACAGTGAAGTTCTTTTTCGTTCTTTGCTTAGGGGTAAAAAGAAGTTTGAAATACTGTTGAAGCAATATATTGTTAACAAACATACCGATGCCGTCTACTCTGATGAGAGCGTCGTTTAGTGTGACCCGTGCTGGAAAAATGAGTCGCAATGAACACATTTTGAGCGAATTTATTTTCACATTCCCTATTAAAACACCTTCAAAATGATGTGTGATTTGTTAGAATCAGACAAAACATGATTGCTGACTCTATCGACTTCAAACAGGTGTAGCTCAAAGTCAATTTTGAGAAAAGTTTTCTGACGGTTCCAAAACAAAATCACCTAGCAACCATACCTTAAAATCCCTGGTAATAACACCAAATTTGGCAAACACCAAGTCAAACCAGTTATTCAACTTTTTTTCCCCATGATACCACAATATTAAGACCTACTGTACCGCATAATATACTGTAATGTTACACACTTTCCTCTCAATAACAATATAATGTTACACCCTTTCCTCTCAATAACAAAATAAACATAAAACAAAAACAACAGCGGTGAGAAAACAGCACGAGATCTGCAATTCGCCACTCCAGTCATGTCACCTCAATTTATACCATTTATACGAATTGCTTTAAAGCCACAAATATCATAACTGTTATCTATAGGCCTACTGTAATGAGATATTTACGAAGTTCATCACAAACAGAAAGACGAATGAACGTTTGCTTGAGCGATTGAAGGTTGTGCACTGGCATGGAGTGAAATATTAAGCGTCACGCCGCTCCGCTTCGCGCACATGCTCTGGTTCTTACTGGGCTTCCTAGACATCTGAGGTTTCCAACTGGATCATGTGACGGATCACATTGTTTCGCACGATCGCTTTGGTGGTGGTCGCCAAATCACGTTCTGTGTGAATGCACCTTCACTTATTGAGTGCATTTTTAACAGCACACCAAATGACAAAAGTAATTGCTTTTATATAATGTTAAGTGCTTTCATCTAAATTCTCTCACTGTTAAAGAAACAAAAGAAATTGATCAGTGCTCAGCAACAGAAAGCATGCTTTCATCATCAACACCACGTGAAGAGAGCTTTGCTCCTCTGTAAGAGTACCAAATGAGTTCATTTTCTCTGCCGCCTCATTTTCCATGCCAGCGTAGCTTTCCATTAGCTTTTTCGACTTATACAAGTTGGAAATCTGCCCATCTCATCAATAGGGATGAAAAAGCCAATGACGATATTTTTGCTACATTCCCTTCCGTTTTTGTGCAACGCGGCCTGACCTTGAAATCATTAAGCTGATGAAATGGATTCTAAGTGGGCCTTATTAGCATACTCGCAATTGTGCCGAGCGCTCGAGAACGGATAACAAACTGTTTTAAATTCACACTATTCTTTCCCCGCGCTCTCCAGAGAGTTGCTGTGCCAACACAAAAGGCTTTTTCCATGTTTTTTGGAAACCATTGTTTACTGATTAGCGTCTCTTGTCCGTCAAAGTATGTGACTGTACTTTAGTCGCACAAAGAGGGATGTGATATTTACACGCATCTCATTTTAAATTCAGATTACTTTCCATGCTTGTTTCAGTTAGATTTGGTAAAATCTGAAAAAAAAAAAAATCAAACAGAACTCGTACAAATGCCATTTTGTTGAGTTTTAACAAGGTATAGTTTTTAATCACGTGTTTTTACCAGCATTAATATTTCATGTCACTGCATATGACAGTCACTCTGGACTAACGATATGATAAATGTCTAAATGGTGGAAGAAACTGGGACAGTAGTGCAGAACATGAGCAGTAATGGAGATATTTCAATGTTAGTGTGGTGTGTAGTGTGGTCATTGAGAAGGTCTCAAACACAGCCGTGTGTGTTTTTCTCACATGATTCACAACTGAGTGAACCTGGTCAAGTGTGTCTTATTCCTCATAATGGCAGGATTTTCAGTTTTTCAGAAAGAAATAACTCGCCCTCATGTCATTTCAAACCTGTATGACTTTATATTTTCAGTGGAATGCAAAAGGACGTGTTAGTCAGGTTGCACATTGCTTTTTCATACAGTAGAAGTGAACTACGGCTGTTGAGCTCTAAAACTGACAAAAAAACACAAATCTTCTGAATCCATACGATGGCTTTGTGTGATGGACATCAGCTCTAATAATGGTATATAACATTAAATCTCATATTTCCAAACAGCTCCACACAGATCCCATGGCGAAAGACAGGAACTGCCGGAGGAGGACTACGATGAAGATGATTTCCCCCCTCCGCCTTCTGATCAGGACCTGCTGGAAACAAACCTTCTGCACAAACACCAACAAGATCGGTTAGTTATAGAGCTCAGAATAACATCAGAGATAATTTCTTTGAGTTCTCTTATCATGAAGCCAGATAATCTGGTACTTTGATCAACGCTCAGTATCCTGAAGGCTTATTTCAAAGACTTGAACACAATGATACCATGTAGAATAATTATTTATGCCATTTATCTAGTTGTGCCATCAAATATTAATTCAAATACCTAATTTTATCCACTTACATATTCTTATTTACTTGTATACTTGCATATTCACACACACACACACACATATAGAAACAATCATATACAAAATGGTGGACAGAAATGAAATTAATTTTGATTGTAAATACTCTTGTATTTAATTCAGTACTAAAAACGTATATGAGATATCTTAAGATAATACTTTTATGCAGCAAGGATGCATTAAATTGATCAAAATTGACTTTTTATACATTTTACAAAGTTTCTGTTTCAAATAAATGCTGTTCTTTTAAACTGAAGCAGCACAACTGTTTTCAACTTTGATAATAATAATATAAAATGTTTCTTAAGCAGCAATTCAGCATATTATAATTTCTGAAGGATCATGTGACACTGAAGACTGGAGTAATGATGCTGAAAATTAGATTAGAGTAAATTATATTTCAAATATATTTCAAATATATAGTAATATATTATTTCATAATATTACTATTTTTAGTGTATTTTGATCAAATAAATGCAGCCTTGGTGAACATCAGAGGCTTCATTCAGAAACGTTTAATTCCCAAACTTTTGTATTTTATGTTTTAAACTGTTATACTACCGCATTACAGGATGTTGCTTAGATATTAGATCAACCAAACTGACTTGTGAAGAACAATTAGCATTGCCATCAAGAAGTTTTTTTTTTTAATCTGTCTTGTAGGGCTGAAATGGAGCCTGTTTCCTATGTGATCAACCCCAACAACCAACAATACCCTCAACAACAGAAAGTCCCAGATTACTCCAACAACAGGTCCTCTAAGAGCATGGATTTAGGTACGGAAACACACACATACACCACATCTACCAGAAACTACCCACAGAATAATGTCCGGATAAAATGAACTACATCTTGTGGACATAGTTTTAACACCCAACTCAATTAAGCAAGGCTGACCAGCACACTATACGCAAAATCAGCAATTCCCCATCTTACAGACCGGTTTCGAGTGCTAGGATGGAGCAAACTACCACAATCTAGCATACTATACTGGGACTGTTCAGACTGCACCCTTTTAAGTGAAATGGTGTGTGTTACAGTGTTGCAACTGTTCTTAAAGCCTTATAGAAAAACCTAAAGGTTATACTGAGACTTTTTAAGGTTTTGGTCTGTATTTCTGAACATAGTGGAAACCGATTGCCTTCAGCGCAAAATAAAGCCCTATAGCTACACATTTCCCAGTATTCGCCATGGATGACCCCGATAACTTATCCCCTCTCTTTTCCACCGGCTCCGGAAACATGAGGGATATTTCTGTGCTCCACAATGGGAAGTTTTCGCCCGTTTCCAATTACATTTCATTAGGGTGGAGTATTGGCTTCAGCGCCACTGCCACTGCGCTAATCTCCTCGCTGCTGAAAGCTGATTGGTTTTCATTACCCACATCTCATAGTGTCTTGCTTTGCTGCCATCTTTTATCCTCCATCCAGACCTTTTCCCCTCTATTTATTTCTTTATCTTTCTCTCTCACTTTTTCGTTTTGTTCTTTAAGTTACTCTTTCAATTTTTCTGTGTAGGCTTTGTGGCCTGTGGTTCAGTTGCTGTTTCTTTTTGTCCTTGTCTTTGACCTTTTTTTCATTTCTTTTTGTCCTTTTTTATTTATATTTAAATGAATATATACACTATTTATGTAGTTTTAAACTGAATAAATGTAAGTCTTTAAAAATGTCCTTAAGAAGAACAATCATATTGTTACATAGGCATCAGCATTAGGTCATTTACTAAAAATATTTATAACTTTTATAATTTTTAGATATATAATTTTTTATGTATTGTTATTTTTCATATTTCTATATTTCATATTTCTTTTTTCATTTAACATTCAAAATAAAACCATAGTAATTTAAAAAAAGGATTATTCATTAAAAGTACATATTAATAATAATTTAACAAAAAAGTGCATCAATGTAGAATCATTAGGGTGCATATACGTGGTTGCTTATATTTTGTTTAAACTAAATTATTTAAAGTTTTCAATTTCGAGTCTTAGATAAAGCTGTAAAATGCATGCAAAATTAAAAAAACGATTACCATCAAAGGGCTTGTTTTTGGAGGGTTTTTGGGTAATGGATTTCCAGTCAGGGTCATCTGTAATGCGACTGAAGTTGAGAGCAATTTCAGATATTTACTCTAGCATTAACCTCTGTCAGAGTAATACAGGTCATTTATATCCAAATACATGAATAGCCAGCAAATTTCTTCATTGTAAATTACAAGCATTCTACAAACCTTTAAGGTAATATATCCATCACCCAAGGGTCCACTTTTCTTGTCCTCAAGATGCTTAATTTCAGTCTGGCTAATGTTTTCTTCTGTGATATTGCGAAACGTTGAAAGACAAAGGTTTACTTCAGTCAAGCGTGATCCCTATGAAAGATTTGGCTGGAGTTTTGGCTCGGCTCGAGTCTCTCCGAAAGAGCTTTATCCTGCCAGTCGCATCATTAGCAGCTGTATGTGTTTTTCTGGGCAGGAGTTCATGTGAAAATGCTCTTAATTTCTCATTTGCTGATTGCTTTCAGGCCATTTACCTTTACTGTTATGCAAAAGTGCAATACACTAGCCAAATGGGGTTTTATCGGAATATGTAGCCTATAACTATTTTACATTTTTCTGCAGAACATTTTAGTAAAAAACCCACATTTAATGCTGAACTGTTGTGCCTGGATGCCAGGTCACAGTAGTCCTAAACAGAGGTTCGGAGTGGATCGCTAGAAGGCACTGGGTGTTGCTGTGGTGTTTTGGGTGTTTTGATAGGGAATTAGGCACAAGCACAAGCAACAAAGTACCAGGCTTTAGGCATTGTTGCTAGGGGATTCTAGATAGTTGCCTAGAGTGTTTGGGTTGTAGGCCAAGGCGTTCCTAAAGGGTTCTGAGTGTTGCTGTGGTGTTTTGAGTGGTTGCAAGGGTGTTCTGCACATTGCTATTGTGTTTTAACTGTTGCTAGGGAATTCTAGATGGTTGCTAGAGTGTTTGGGTTGGTAGCTGAGGCATTCCTGGGGTGTTCTGAGTGTTGCTTTAGTGTTTTGGGTGGTTGCAAGGGTGTTCTGCATGTTGCTAGGGTGTTTTGGTGTTGCTAAGATTTTAAGGATTGCTGCTAGGGCATTGTTTTGGTGTTTTGGGTGGTTGCTAGAGTGTTTGGGTTGGTAGCTAAGTGATTCCTAGAGTGTTCTGGGTGTTGCTTTGGTGTTTTGAGTGGTTACCAGAGCGTTCGGCACATTGGTAGGGTGTTTTAAGTGTTGCTAGGATGTTCAGGGTTGCTGCTAGGGTGTTGCTATTGAATTCTAGATGGTTGCTAGAGTGTTTGGGTTGGTAGCTGAGGCATTCCTGGAGAGTTCTGAGTGTTGCTTTGGTGTTTTGAGTGGTTACAATGGTAGGGTGTTTTGCAAGGGTGGTTTTGGGTGGTTGCAAGGGTGTTCTGCAAGTTGCTAGGGTGTTTTTGTTGTTGCTGAGATGTTCAGTGTTGCTGCTGGGGCGTTGCTAAGGGGTTTCAGGTGGTTGGTAGCAAAGGCATTACTATAGGATTCTTGGTGCTGTGCTGTTTTGGGTGGTTTCTATGGCATTCTGCGTGTTGCTGTGGTTTTCTGGGTGGTTGCTGGGATATTCAGAGTGGTTGCTAGGGCTTTCAGGATTGTTGCTAGGTTTTTCAGGGTGGCTGCTGGATTTGGCAAACAGCTAAATATATAATCCATTTTTATAAATGTTTTTTTTTTTTTTTTTTTTGCGATGCTTCTTATTCGTGTGTGATATTTGGATGTGTTTTTCTGCATGCATGAGTGTGACATTGTGTCTGTGCTATGTTGAGTGTGGATAATCCAGATTTGTACGCACTTTCAAGCATTCAAAGGCAAACTATTATCCCCCTCCCCCCCTTTATTCTTCTGTACCTATTTTACCCCCATCAACCCTGTTTGTTCTCTCACATACGTGTCCGTATGTACACACACGTGTGTAAACCCACACCGGCTTGCACAAGCCTCTCTTGCAGTGTTTTTTCTCAGCTGGGGAAATTGAGCTCATAAAAGATGAAAAGGCTTATTTAAGAGAAATTGCAGTGTAATGAAACCCCATTATTGTATCCCATGGTGCAATGCCTGTGGCAGCAGCTGCTCTTCACTGCTCAATCCTGTTTGTGTGGATTAGTCTCTCTCTCCCACACACAGACACACACTTTCTCGTTTTCACCACTCACACTCAGGCCCACACACTAATAATTCCTTGTTGTCCTCCACGGGGCGCTACCGTAAATGTCTTAGATGTGTCATCATGGCTTGCACAGATGTAGTCGCTCATATGCACTGCACTTCCTTTTTCTAGGGAAAAAATCTGAGCTTTCTTAAAAAAGATACATTTGTTTGAGAGGCAAAATGAAAGGCAAAGATATATTTTATAATGTATATTATAGTCTAAAATATAATATTACTGTTCAAAATTTGTGTCTTTATTATAAATGTATACTTTTATTTAACAAGGATGCATTCAATTGATCAAAAGAGACAGTAAAGACATTTTTAATGTTACAAAAAAATTCTAGTTCAAATTAATGCTGTTCTTTTGAGCTTTCTATTCATTGAAGATATTTGTATTAAAAATATGTAGCAGCACAACTCTTTTCAATAATAATAATAATAACAATAATTTTTTTTGTTTTTTTGTTGAGCAACATATTAGAATGATTTCTGAAGGATCATGTGACACTGAAGACTGGAGTAATGATGCTGGAAATTCAGCTGTGCATCACAGGAATAAATTACATTTTAAAATATTAAAATAGAAAACAGCTTTAAATTGTAATAATTTTTCACAATATTACTGTTTAGTGTATTTTAATAAATCAAATAAATGCAGTCTTGATGAGCAGGAGAGACTTCTTTCAAAAACACAATAAAATCTTACTGATCCCAAACTTTTTAACGATAGTATAGCTGAGAAAATTACACACAGATCAGACCTTCTGTAGAGGATACTGTACACTGTAAAAAATAAAAAAATATATATAAATACCCTTTTTTTTCTTTGTTATGAATTCTGCTATGTGTGCACAATGTAACACGAGCTGTTCAAGTGTGTATTTGTGTGTAGTGTGTGTTTAGGCAAACGGCAGATGTTCTCAGCTGTACAGAAGCGTAACTGGCCCTGCACAGCTCTTCCTAATTAAAACCAAGTGTGGCTACTAGAGAGAGAGATAGAGAGAGAGAGACAGAGAGAGAGACAGAGAGAGAGACAGAGAGAGAGAGAGAGAGAGAGAGAGACAGAGAGAGAGACAGAATACAAGTCTATAGTCTTCTCCTGCCACAATACAAGGCTAAATAAATAGAAAATTGTTTAAGAGGTATTTATACATGTTATATATATATATATATATATATATATATATATATATATATATATATATATATATATATATATATATATATATATATATATATATATATATATATATAAAAGAGAATACAGACAAACAAAATAATAAAAATAATAAACAAAAAAATTAAATATATATATATATATATATATATATATATTATTGTTTCAATGTACCCTTTGAGGGACATGCACAGAATGTGTTTAGTATCTGCATCTACATCATAATTATCCTGTTTACTTGTATTACTATATCAGATGTATTAACTCCTTGTTGTTGTTTATATATGTTTGTTCTTATGCTTTGGCAACACAGATGCATTTTTTTTTTGTCATGCCAATAAAGCAACATGAAATTGAAATTGAAAATTAAATTGACAGAGAGAGAGAGAGACAGAGAGAGAGACAGAGAGAGAGACAGAGAGAGAGAGAGAGAGAGCAACATCTATACACCAGCACACATGTGGAAAAAGATAGAATGGTTGCACTTTATTTTACAGTACATGTACTTATGTGTACTTACCTAAGAAAGTACTGGGTCATATCAGGTAACTACATGGGTTAAGGTTAGGTGAAGGTTCAGGGTTATTACCTAGTTATAACCCAGTTATTGTAATTACTAAAATAAGTACAGAGTATGTACATGCGGAACAGGACTGTAAAATAATGTGGGTTACACTTCATTTTAAGGTGTCATTGTTACAGTGTTATTATATATTTAAGTACTGAGTAATATTAATTAACTACATGTTAGGGTAGGATTAGGATTTGGTTGAAGGTTAATTGCATGCAATAATGCATAATTTACTGTTATTACTATGGTAAGTACATGTAACATATGTCTTTACCAATAGAATTTAGGAGAAGAGATCTTTCCAAATCCATTGTATTATTCAGTCAGTTTCTGTTTTTTAAAGTTATTATACATTTTACAAGTTATGCTTGGACTCATTTGAGGCGTGATCCATTACAATTACTTTTATTAAGGGCTGAGTTTTGTGTCTTTAACCCTGCTAAAATAAAGCCTAAACCAGCATAAGATGGTTTGCTAGTCTTATCTGGTTTCCTTGAAGGCTTATGTTTGTCAGTTGGCTGGTTTTAGAAGGGTTTTAGGTGCGTTTAAGCTGGTCAGGCTGGGAAACCATCTGCCTCCCAGTTAAACCAGCTGAACGGCAGCTTGGCCAGGCTTGAAGACCTTTAAGTTTAAACCTTCTAAGTTTTGTTTAAGCTTTGAAGTTTGAAGCTGTTTATAAGCTAATGTCAACAAAATCAGCTAACAATAGAAGTGCAAATGTTTAAAAAGTATTACCGTAACGCATAAACTTTACAATTGTTAATATGACACAAATGAGAATTTAAAGAATGGATGTTTTATGTTTGTGTGTTTCAGTGGCGGATGAGAGTAACATGGCCTCCATTCAAGGACAGCGACCCGGTAAGAATTTGAACACACACACACACAAACACGCAGCACATATTAAAGAAACAAGCCACATAAGGACATGATTTTACTACGGTTAAGGAGTTTTGTTTACCCCCCTTAAGTGTAAGTGTAACAGCAGCAACAGAAATATGATAAAAGACACCAGTGTTCAATATGTAATTATGTTATTAATAAACAATACTTGCAGTAAACAATTCCTCTGCCAAGTTGTAGAGTTTATCAGCCTTGCGATGTCAGTTCCATCATACTGCCTTAATAGCCAACATCTCATTTATGGTCAAACGCTACAAGGCTGGCCCAAGATCAAGCATGCGATCTGTAAAGAGCTGTGTTAGTTGACTCACAGGCCAGTAATCTGACCCCAGATCAGTTGCTGTGTCTCAGCCAAGTCAAATGAAGATAAACGGAGGGCGACTGCTGCCCATTTGTAAGTCTGTCAGTTGAGGTGAGAGAGTGAGTTGCTGTGAGGAGGGATTGGGTTAGTGGAGGAAACACACACAATGAAAGCAGTGACCGCAAGGTACAAGACCACAGACACCTATAGACTCTCGTCCAAAACCCTCGTTTTCAACAATAATACATGTCAGAATATAACATTTTCGGTCTGGAAAACAGTTTTGCTGATGTTAATGTTTACGTTTTTATGCTTTATACTTATATAGTATACAATACCGGTCAAAAGTTTGGAAACATTACTATTTTTACTATTATGCTCATCAAGTCTGCATGTATTTGATCAAAAATAACGTAAAAAACAGCAATATTGTGAAATATTATTACAATTATAGTTACTTAACAAAAAGTATGGTTTTATACTTTATACACTTTAAAATATAATTTATTTCTGTGATCAGTGGAGTCATTACTCCAGTCTTCAGTGTCACATGATCCTTCAGAAATCATTCTAATATGCCGATTTGATACAGTTGTGCTGCTTAATATTTTTTGGTACTATTTTTGGTAAAGTTAAAAAGAACAGAATTTATTCAAAATAGAAATATTTTCTTACAATGTAAATCTTTATTATCACTTTTTATCAATTTAACACGTCCTTGTATTAATTTCTTTCAAAAAAAGAAAGAAAAAAAATCAGTTTTAAACGGTAGTGTATATTGTTACAAAAGAAAATATACGTTTTTAACAAATCAAAGAATCTTGAAAAAAAAGTATCACAGGTTATAAAAAAAATATAAAGCAGCACAACTGTTTCCAACATTGATAATAAATCTGCATATTAGAATGATTTCTGAAGGATCATGTGACACTGAAGACTGGAGTAATGATGCTGAAAATACAGCTTTGATCACAGGAATAAATTATATTTTTAAGTATATTAAAATAGAAAACCATTATTTTAAAATGTAATAATATTTCACAATATTACTGTTTTTTTCCTGTATATTTTATCAAATAAATGCAGCCTTGATGAGCTAAATGAGAGTTCTTTCAAAAACATTAAAAATAGTAATGTTTCCAAACTTTTGATCGGTACTGTATACACTCACACACTCACACACAAAATAACAACTCAATCGTAGTTGTACTGTACGCGTCGCGTAAACTCAAACACATGGCATTGGATCCTAAATTGCATCAAAATCAAAACCACATGCACACAGTCAATCTCTCGCAGCGTGTGCCTGCATAAAAAAAACATACACAGACACATTTACATGCATAGTCTTCACACGACTGTTTTGTATACTTCTCAGGGGTCAGGGACAATGGTAAATACATGAAAGACTGATTGGAGTGTAGTTTTACAGATGTGGGATCCGATAGATATTGACAAGCTGCGGGCTATTCTGCTGACGCACTCATTTTTCTCTCTTCCCTCTGGCACGCTCTACCTACGCCAGACTCCTTTATATGCTCTGACATATTTCATTATTAGGATGGTCTTGAAGACGTGGCCGCTCGGAGTTTAATCTGGCTAAAAACCCCTAGCTAGTGCTGGCCAAGCCAACCACTGCGGTACTCTCTCTCTCTCTCCTTGCATCTGCTTTGCAGTAAACGCAATATTTTTAAATGTATTTTTCCTGTAAATTCACCATCTAGTCCAGCATTGTCTCTATTATTATTATTATTATTATTATTATTATTATTATGATCATTATTATTAATAGGTTTTTGTGGTGTCTACTAAATGTTTTAGTAAATATGTTTTAGGTTACTTATTATTAATTAAAAAAATCGAGCACAGCAATAATGTTATTTATCCATAATGTCAAAACCAGATTTATTGCCTTGACTATTGAATGCCAGCCTTCCCTTAAGCAACCTAGAAAAAACATTGCACTCATGTGATGTTCCCTTTATGGTAAGTAACAAATCATATGACTTGCGTGTCTGTGAAAATTGTATCCAGGAAACCATAATCCTTTATTTCTATATAGAGTTCATAAGAAAGAGGTGGTTGCTAAACCACTAGAAATAACTCTAAAGAGAGTCTTATGAATGAGTGAAACACTCCTCACTGTTAATGGTCATATTGAGCTTTAGATATTATTGTAAAAAACAAAAGTGAAGCATATAGTTAATAGTCTAAAATAGTGTGTTTGTGTGTGTAGTTAAAATGTACACAAACGCTTACGCATAGGGTCCAAAATGATTTTCTTTACTTGTAAATGAAACCGTATTCTGCATTGTTTAATTAGAAACAAGCAATTTTGTCTTTCTACCAAGTAAAGTTAAACTGTACAAAAGAAAAGATAACATTTACAACTTTTATAAATGTTCCAATTGACATTTATACCTTACATATTAAATGCTGGGTACTTCTTAATCCCTATTTTATTTTATTTTACTTTATTTTATACATTTTTTTATTTATTGAGGATTTAAAACCAGCCAAGTTTTCTTTAAATTTTCTTTAATATTCATTCCATTTTCCAAACAGTCACTACGTCTCGACTATTCTCCTTATAATTAAATTTTCGCTAACTCTGCTACTTTCAGATATAAACTTGAATATTTTCTGTGGAGGTGAAAGCTGTTAGATGATGCTCAACAATCACTGACCTCACATTTGATTCTTGCATAAGGGTCAGATAGTTGTGCTTTTAACCATGCGTTATGTTGCGATTCTTAAAGTGCATGGTTGGATCATGCACAATAATACCAGAAACATGAATTAAGAATATCATTTATATTGGCTTTAAATACTAGTTTCATTGTTTATGTGTCCAAATTAGAGGAGTATAACTCACCTTTTTGCTCGCATCAAAGCAACCTGTACATGTTAGTATACGTGTGTGTGTGTGGTTGGAGAGCCGAGTCCCAGTCTGCAGGAGAGGAGAACATGTCCATTAAGAGGATAGATGAAAGATGCTGGAGGCTTCGCTCTCTCTCACTGGCTTTCCTCCAACACTCCCACACTTTCCTGTGGCACCTCTCATCCAAATGAAGACCACTCATAGAGCCTGCGTTGCTCACGGGCTCTGCTCTGCTCTAGCTCACAGTTCACCATCTCTTCATTCATCTCTCTTCCTCTTCGTTCGCCGGCTTCGGCCCTGCAGCGCTGCTTCTGCTGATTTGTTTGTTTTTGTCTTCGTCTCATTATTTTCCCTTTTCGTGATAATGGCAGCATACAGGTATCTGTCTGCCAGAGAGACTTCGCCAATTAGAGTTTTATTTCCTATGAACTTGTTCATTCCTGTTTCGCTGTGGTTCTCTTGGTCTAATTCTGTTCCTCGCGTTCCTCTAGTTTGCTGTTGATTCAGGTCGAGCGCAGCCATGTTGTGTCGGCACACATGAGTGCAGTGCTGTGGAAATTAAATCTACATTTTAAACATTTCACTGCTTAGATCATAATGATTACAGCTGCATTTTGTGGAAATGATATACAGACCCTTTCCAAAAAATTTGAATATCATGGAAAGGTTTATTTCCATAATTCCATTCAAAACGTTAAACTTCCATAGATTCAGGGCCCACAACTTAAACGATTTCAAGTATTTAGTTGTTTATTTGTACATAATTTGGGCTTCCAGCTCATAAAACCCACGAAAACAGGATTTCAAAAAATGAGAATATTACATGAAATCACACAGTAATTACACAGTGATACCATGGTCATTGAACCAGGTTTTGGTTCTTTTGGCAGTGTGGGCAGGTGCAAATCCTGCTG
This sequence comes from Squalius cephalus, assembly GCF_949319135.1. Classification (NCBI taxonomy): domain Eukaryota; kingdom Metazoa; phylum Chordata; class Actinopteri; order Cypriniformes; family Leuciscidae; genus Squalius; species Squalius cephalus. The sequence goes on from NC_137123.1 coordinate 59,113,080, forward strand.
GAAAATGAAGTCAGCATCTCCATAAAGCTTGTCTGCTGAAGGAAGCATGAAGTGCTCTGGAAATGTCCTGGTAGACGGCTGCGTTGAGTGGACAGCACAGTGGACCAACACCAGCTGATGACATGAGTCCCCAAACCAACACAGACTGTGGAAACTTCACACTGGACTTCAAGCATCTTGGGTTGTGTGCCTCTCCATTCTTCCTCCAGACTCTGGGACCTTGGTTTCCAAATGAGATGCAAAATTTGGACTTTGGTCCACTGTGCTTTATTAAATCCAGAGTCAACGCAGCCGTCTACCAGGACATCTTCAGAGCACTTCATGCTTCCTTCATTTCCCAGCAGGATTTGCACCTGCCCACACTGCCAAAAGAACCAAAACCTGGTTCAATGACCATGGTATCACTGTGTAATTACTGTGTGATTTCATGTAATATTCTCATTTTTTGAAATCCTGTTTTCGTGGGTTTTATGAGCTGGAAGCCCAAATTATGTACAAATAAACAACTAAATACTTGAAATCGTTTAAGTTGTGGGCCCTGAATCTATAACCTATGGAAGTTTAACGTTTTGAATGGAATTATGGAAATAAATAAACTTTTCCATGATATTCAAATTTTTTGGAAAGGTTCTGTAGATGTATCCAATGCTTAATTTGTGCATAATGAAATTCCAGAACAAGGACCGGTCATGGATCCCAGAGTTTGTTTATTTTAACGTCATAAAGCAGCGTATCATGTTTTCTACAAAAAATATGAAGTCCTGAAAATGTCTTCTAAATGTCTTCTACTGTCTTCATAATGCTGTTGCTGGTGTTTCATACAAATTAAAAGTTACTGTGAATTTTTTTTTTTTTTTTTTTTACAGTGATTTTACCACAGCTAAACTTTGTTTTGTGCTTAGAAATGCCGTTTAACTCTAGTAAAATTATGTACGTGCTTCAGTGGCTCATTGTTTTATCATTCTTTCTTTTGTATACACATTTTTAAGTGCTGCTCAGTGAACAAAAAGTAGTTCTTAAAGAGAAAGTCCAGCCAAAAATGAAAACCCTGTCATCGTGTACTCACCCTCATGTCGTTCCAAACACAAATGACTTTCTTTCTTCTGAGGAACACAATTGGGAAACTTCTCCTTTTGTGTTCCGTGTAAGGGTTTGGAACGACATGAGAGTGAGTAAAAGATGACAGACATTTCATTTTTGGCTGAACCAGCCCTTTAAAGCTCTTTCCTGCATGTGACACGTTTTACCTCTCAAGCACCAAGCACTTCTCTTTTCTTCTTTCCCCTGTCTTTCTTTTGCCCTCTCAGTGTTTGGAGCCCTTGGATTTGTTCTATTCCTCCATTTTATTCTCCTGTTTGTGCTTGTTCTAATCCCTCACCTTCTCCTCCTTCTCCTGCTGCCCTTGTTCTCAGCCATTTGCATCGTTTACAGCCTCACATTTGTTCTTCATCTCTCAGTACTTCACTTTATGTTCCTCTCCCCTGGACTACTACCACTGCTACTTTTCGGTTTAATATTCCTGCACGTCTGGTCCGCGTTTGCAACACCTCATTTATTCCGTGATGCTCTTTCACCCTCACCTTGAGGTTTCATCATCCACCCTTCTCTAGTCCTCTTCCTCCACTACAGACATCTTTTCATATTTCATCTCCGTCTGTTCTTTGAAAGCGTCCAGATCCATTAGACTTTCAGCTCAGCTCACCGCACAACTGTTGCATTAATTTCACAACTTACAACCACCCTGTTGAAAAGATCAGCTTCGACCAGGTGGAAGCTCCTTGATGATCCAGGCTAGTCCTCATTTGATATATGTATGTATATATATGATGGTGCTGGTCTTTTCAGCAGGGCACTATACGCTACGTTTCTAATCTTGAGCTCATCTTCAAATCTTCACCCTTCATTACCATCCTCCATCCCTCCATCATTGACATCCCTCCATCTCCCCGTCTCAGAACCCCCCTCCTCTAACGGGACAGCGCTGGGACCCAGGTTAGGTCTTCAGAAGTCCAGTTCTCTGGAGAGTCTCCAGACAGCGATGGAGGAGGTCGGTAAGGACGAGGTGCCCTTCCATCGTCCTCGCGCACACATGGTCAGAGGCAGAGGCTGCAACCTGAGCTTCCGCCACGCCATCGACAAGTCCTACGAAGGGCCTTCCGAACCCGAGGATGGTGAGTTCTATGCAAATAATGAAATGCAGCATTCATTAAATAATTCAAAGAAACTTCTTTTTAATGATTAGAATAATTTAGACTAGGTTATTTTGGCATTATTTATATATTGTTATATTAGTTTGAATTAGAATTTTTATCATTATTATTTTCATTTTAATTTGAGGTATTTAATTTTTTATGTGTGTTCTGTTTAGCTTTATTTTAATTTCGGTTTGAGTCATTTCAGTACTTTAGTTGAACCGACTATATTTCAGTTAGTAACCAAGTTAACTGTTTACATTTCTAATTTATGAGGAAAAGAATTTAATATTTATATTTTATTTTAGCTTTATTTCAATCAACGAGAATTAATCAACGACAATTAACAATAACAACCATAATTAATCAAAATAATTTCTTTAAATGTGAATAATGTGATTTTTATTATTAATATATATATATATGTATATATATATATATATGTATATATATATATATATATATATATATATATATATATATATATATATATGTGTATATATATGTATATATATATGTATATATATGTGTATATATATATGTATATATATATATATATATATATATATATATATATATATATATATATATATATATGTATATATATGTATATATATATATATGTATATATATGTATATATATATATATATGTATATATATGTATATATATATATATATGTATATATATATATATATATATATATATATATATATACGCACATTAATAATAATTATTAATATGTATCTTAATGTATGTTTTTAATTGAATTCTGCCTAGTCAAATTTATTCCAATTATTAAAAAATACATATTTATATAATATTTATTAATGTATTAATATTTTATGTACAGTTAAGAATAGATTTATTAATATAATAATGATATTGTTTTTAGACATTTAGACATTAAGTTATTGATTTCTTAAGTTTAAGTTAGTGCTTAATTTGTGTTTTAACTGATCATGACAACCAACATGAAATATATATTTTTTAATTAGTGCACCATCGGTTGATCATGTCTAATGCAACATAACTCTTTTTAGGTCCTCCAATATATTGTTAATGTTATTCTGCTAGTGTTTTCATTTAAACAGAAGGCCTTCAGTGGGTTTCTGCAGTTATTGCTCACAACAGCAAAAGTACATTAAAGTGTGTGTGCACTGCATACCATTTAAAGCATGTTGCTGAGCACAGTAGCGAGGTTTTCACCAGTTCTGCCAAACATGTGCTAACAGTTACAGCTGCATACCACTGCTTCTCACTTTGCCAAAAGTGCATCTGCACCCTTCACATTCATCACTCTCATCAATATACCCCAAATGCTTCGAATTCTCAACATGCATTTTGTCCTCATTGTAGTTTATGCTGTTGCACTGTGGAAATGAAAGTCAAAATTCATTATTGCACAGTATTCCAAACAAAATGTTTTTGTAACATAAAGTAAAAGGAAAAAAGGGTTTCATGTTGACTTTAAAACTTCTAAAGTTGAGTGCGGTTGGGTGCCAGTGACGCTCCCTCACTTTTAGTAGCTCATTTGAGAGATGAATTTGACTCTCAGTGACTGGTTGAGCTTTGTGAGCCAGTGAGGAGTGAATCAGCAAATGCATCAGGATCACGGATTGGGATTTCTGTCTGAAGCTCCAGGAGCAAGTCAGCACATTCAAGGGCACGTATCAACCCTGCTCTTTCTCATTGACATTAAAGACCCTTTCTAAATGAGAAATAGAGACAGAACCTAAGCAATAGCCAGAGCCTTCGATTGGAACCTATAAGGTGTCAGACTTCATGAATAAATGTCGAGCTTTCTGCACCCTTAGAGGAGGTGCTGGGTGAATGGAGGTTTATGGATATCAGCTTTAGTAACAACCTATTCAGTGCAACAAGAGACTGTGGGTGAATCACACAACGAAAAATGTCCAGGCCACATTTCACATCAAAAGCAAAAATAAAATATATAAGTAAATAAAACATATAAATAAATAAACATTTCCATAATAAAATGAAGCATATTTTGGGTGCGTTAAGGATGCAAATATTATTTATAGAAGTATTTTTGTTCACATCGCAGCAATGTTTTGCATTGAAAATGTATGCAAAATGCAAAAAAAATAATTTCTTTCTTTTTTTGTGAAATATGACATTGCTTTTAATATAGACTTTAAATAGATGAAAATAATGAATTGCCGTTTAATCAAATTTTTTCTGTTTGATTAGTTTTATTTTCAAATTTGCTGATATTTACCTTTTATGTGCTTATTTTTCTTTTAAAAATGGTTAGAATGTGTAATTTTTAATGCATATGACTTTTACGTTTGACTTGCAGGTAAATATACCATAAAGAAAGACTTTCTTCATCATTTACTGACAAGCGAGAGTCTGTTTCGGAGCTTGTTGTTTCCTTATGATTCCTTATGATTAGATGACATTAGGAGTTTGCTCATGTCTGTGTCTTTGTTCTTCACCAACAGATGACTCTGAGGAAGAGTCTGGAAGAGACACTCCCGCCAGCGGATCCTCTCGCCAGGAACTGGATGATGACAACAAGGTAAAGAAAAAGAAAACCAAAAAGAAGAAAGAGAAAAAGAGCAAAAAGAAGGACGAGCCCGAAGACCCCGAGAAAAAGGCAAAGAAAAAAGGATTTGGATTGTTGAGGTACGAGTCTGACTGCTAGAAATTCACACACATCACAGTTTCACTCGAGCATAAAGTTACAAAGGGAAATCTTCATGATAAATGCAGTGATTTGTGTTAAATGATTCCCCATAAAGTGTTTGGATGCAGCTTTGCAGCTCTTAAAGGCCATATCATGGAAACAGGACTATCCTGGCTCTTTTGAAATGAAGGAGTCTAAATGTGTCCCTGTGCTGATCCATTGATATCGTGAGGTTATTGGAGAGGGTGAATAATAAGGGCCTCCTGACGCAGCTGCATATGGAGGCCTTCTGGTTATTTCAAAACCATGGTATTTGAGGACAAAACAAGTGAACTCACCATATGCTGTCTTTGTGTGATTTTATAAATATAGGCAAACATATAAGATGACAGACATACAGTGAAATCCATGTCTTTAAATGAGATCGACAGGCTTGTGTTTGAGGGTTTTATATTTGGACTTCACGCATAATCCCTTTCCCTCTTGACGGACTTGAGAACTCTTTTCATGTATGAGATGAAAGATTATTGAATGGCAGTGCATGTCTCTCTAAACTATAAAATTGACCTTCTAAATCTCCTCTGTGAGGACTGACCCCTGTCCAGCTCTGACTATCAGTTGATCAGCTTAACTTGTATTTGCATGGAAACCTTCATTTTAATCAGCTTTGGAAAGTGTCACCATTTTTTGTCACTGCTAGCTTGTAAAGTTGACATGAAATTGTATTCATAATCCATTTGACTTCTGTGATGTGACATGAAATATGATGCTCAACAAGAAAAAGCCAAGTCGCCTTTATTTATATAGCACTTTATACAATACAGATTGTCTTAGGGTTAAACAGGGAAATTATGATTCAATGATGCAAACAGAGTTCAATTCTGCTGTAAAGCAGCTCTAAAAAGAAATAGTCTCTTGTTTAGCTGAGGTCAGTTCAGTGTTGATTCAATTCAGTTATAAAGCAGCTCTGTATGTCATCGTCCAGCTCAGTTCAGTTCTCATCCGATGGTGTATGTACAGTCAAATAAATAATATTGCTGACTAGGGCTGGGTAAAAAATATCGATTTCTCGATTTTAATCGATTCTCATTTTTAAAAACCGATATCGAATGTTAAATCCCAAGAATCGATTAGTCATCCTGTTTTCAGTTGATGAATGAATGGAATATTGTAGCGTGCATCCCATCCAATAAATCGCAATAATCTTTGTGCTTTGTTACTATTGATATGAAACAAAGTCTCAGATTTCAAATTACGTCCATTTTCTTACGAAATTCAAAAACATAAATACGTTTTGATCTTCTCTTCTACCTTAATAATACCGGTTACAGTGCAAAATAAACATGAATGAGCATCTAATAGTGTGTTAAAAGATAGAGTACAACTTATCGAAATCCGTATCACATGGAATCGCTCAATCAGTGTTTCAACCGTGGAAAGACGTCAGTAAAACAGCTTGTAAACCATGTCATGTAACGTCACATTTACCTCAGAAAAACCATATCCAGTGACCATAAACTCGTCAGTCAGCTAGAAAAATTAACTCTAGATAGGATAATTTTGCTAAATATATGCACCATTTTACATATTCATTATCATTTTTTAATGTTCTTCAATATTTAATGCATGTTTGAATAAATCTGGCAGGTTTTAATGACAGCCGCAATTTAAATGTATATATTACATGTAACTTTATTATTATAAAAATAAATAAAAGTGTAATTTAAGTGTTTGTATACAAATAAGTTCATTTTTACCTTCAATATTAGTAGGCTAGTGAAGCCTATAGACTGACTCCCATAGTTTACAGCATTAGTTAAGAGATTTGTTTTCCTTGAGAACATTTGCCATGTATTGTCCCTGATATCCCAAATAATCAATATTGAATCGAATCGGAATCGAAATCGAAATCGAATCGAATTGCAAGCTTAGCGAATTGACTCCCATAGCATTAGTTAAGAGATTTGTTTTCCTTGAGAAGATTTGCCATGTATTGTACCTGATATCCAAAGTAATCAATATTGAATTCGAATCGTAATCGAAATTGCATCGAATTGCAAGCTTGTGAATCGAAATCTAATCGAATTGTGAAATTTGTGTCAATACCCAGCCCTAATATTAAATATCCCCAACTAAGCAAGCCAGAGGCGACCCAAACTCAAAGAATCCAAACTCCATCAGTGGCAGAATTGGAGAAAAAACCAGACTCAGTTCTCCTCTGGCTAAACGAACCAACATGGTGTGTTATTAGTTGTACTACTTGTCAGGTTGTAGATTGGTATCATTTAGAATATTTCATCTAGTTCCTTCTGCTTGAAGACTGGGTGGAAGCATGTCAAGGATTTTTTGCTAAAATATGTTAACGCTTCATTTGTCTTTACTATTTTCACCATTTATGATGCACACATCTTGCTACTCAGCTAAAATCGTCCTTCCTTAACTGCAACGGTTTTCACGCAGTGGTCAAAGCGCCTCGACCATTGTGTTGAGAGATGCGTTGAAACCATGACACGAGTCACGTGAAAGGGTCTCACAGTTCCTCTCTCTTTAACGCTGATGAAATTCCCAGAAATCCAAACTCGCAGCCAAATATCAGTCAGCCAAACAGCTTGGATGTATTGGACAAGGGTTTTTGCCAAACAACTCGTATCACATCTCTGCTTTCCAATCTGCTTCCTTATTGAATTTGAAAAATGACTTAATTAGCCATTGTGTTATGGTGCAATTTAATCTAATTGTAAAGTCTTCACGGGTGTATTTCATCATCTTGAAAAAAGAAAAAGGCAAATTATAAACATGTGAGAGCGTGATTCATGGTTCGTTTCTCAACTTTGCAGCAAAGCAAACTGGTGATTTTCATTTCTTTCCTTTTATGGGTGGAAATGCTGTGTTTATCGTGTGACAGAGTACGGCTCTGAAGACAGATGCGCTGTTTGTATGGGCCGCAGTTACAGATGGATTTGTGGGATGCTTTCAACGTGACAACAATAGAGCATCAGATTTTTGGTGCTTTGCGCTTTATAGCCATCTTCGTGTTTTGGCTGCCTGCCGTGATGGATTTAGATTCACTTTTCTTTCAGTGTTTTCACAATTAGAGGTATTTCATTCAATTCATTGCATAAGCAAAGCGTCAGTAAACAATGATTGAAGCGGCCTCTATTATTTCAGTTTCTTTTAGACATAAGAGTATAATAACGGATGTTTTGGCTGTGTGTGTTATGCATTCAGTCTCTCTCTCTCTCTCTCTCTCTATATATATATATATTACGTGTGAGTATGCAGTTACATGTGGTGCTTTTTAAATTACATTCTTTTTTGATAGAAAATATTTTATACACACACGCACATATACATACATATACATACATACAGTACATACATACATACATACATACATACATACATACATGCATGCATGTATATAAAAAAAACAACAACAAAAAAAAACAGTTATTGGTTTTTTATGATATTGGATGTTTAACTAAATATTTGCGAAAAATCACTTAAAAACCTGCACTACAAAATCCATCCTTTTAAACATGGAAATTCATCATACAACATCAAATAAATAAAACCCTCTCATGTGTTTTCCTTTGACATTGAACACAAATTTTGACACCATTCTCTGGTGTGTCATTCTCACTCACACGCACGTCTGCTGCTTCCCGATCCGTCCACCTCAATTCCGTTTAGCGTTCCAAATCGGAACCAACAAATCCAACGCGGCATCAAGCCAATTAGCACGCCTGTTCTTCCTCTACCCAGAATGCATCACACAAGAGTTGTGTCGCACAGTGAGATTACACACCAACCCTCATCTTGCGTTCCTAAGCCAACAGCGTTTAGACGTATACTAGTTTAGCTATAAACACGCTCATAGTGTTTGTTTATGAGTGAGCAGATGGCTTTGACAGTAATCTGAAATGGAGATGATTCTTTAATTTACTTAAATTGAGCATTTGGCTCTGTTTAATCCCTGGGTGATTTGAAAGAAATCCCGCTGCGCTCTTGACATGTTTTTGAATGTTTGTGATGCTCTCACAGTTTCGTGTTTTTAAAGTTGTAGGGTTTTTTTAAGCAAAAGTTTGATTCATGTAGCAAAGATCATTTGGGTTTGAGATTCTGTACAGGAATGGCAGCTGAGCTGTGCACAGCCTTTTACGGCTCCACAGAGAAACATTTATCCGTGGCTTCAGTTACAGAGCCTATAAAACAGCTAAAACTCACTGCGTCGTGAAAACAAGCATTAGCGACTGACAATCTAACGGAAATGGGTCTTTACGTTTCTAAAGTGTGGTTATATTTGAACAAATACTTTTGATTTTTACATTTTCTGAAGAAAGTTTTAATGGTTGAATTTGGCCTGACAACTTATTTAGTATTTGCTAAGCCATTTAATGAAGCAGTTGACAAGGTGTTTTGCAAGATTTTTGTTCGTCTGCCATGTAAAAACGTAAGTCTGTTCATCTTTGTTGATGCATGGAGTAGTTGAAACTGTTTTGATTGCCCTCACAGAAATATACAAATGGGTTGATTTGGTTTTAGGAGGTGATTTACAGACAAATGATGTGTGTGAAAAGTAGTTAGTATGTTTATCTGCCTTTGCACACACATACAAACGACATTTGGTGCACATATAATCATACAATGACGCTTATAATGGATTCCATATCTGTTTTTTTATTGTGAAGAATTAGAGCTGATATTTAGCATGGCACACATGCTTCAGCGCGGTGCGAGATGGACACATCATGTTTTATTTGCCGTCTGAGTGGGAACATATGAAGCTGTTAACACAATCGCTCAGTGCAGCCTGCGAGAGGCTAATTACTGAAATCTGTTTCTAAAATTGAACCCCATTCTGCAGTGATTTCCTCATTTATTCATGCCGATGTGTTCTGTCAGTCAGGCGTTGTGGACTAAAAACACATATTCATATTAGCAGTGAAGGCACACTGACTTATGAATATTAATGAGCTTTTGCATACTTAATCGCTCGTGGCAGGCCCTCCTCTTTGTGTTTGTTTGTGAGGGTTCATTTTTAGGTTCATCTGTGTCTTCAAACTTCACGCTTAAATCGTCTACGAGGGGTATTATAGCCTGTGTGTATTAAAACAGCTCAAGATGGCAGGTTAAGACTAAACTCAGTCACTTTATATAAAGAATAACTTTTGTAAAATGATGACAGACATCCTGGTTTATAAGATTGGAACTAGGTGCTGTGCAAAGACATGAAAGCACCATAAAAGCATCCTAAAATTAGTCCATATGCCTCATGCACTCCATTTAAAGTCTTATACGATAGCTTTCTCTGACAAACAGACTTATTCACTAATAATTTTGCCTTGAAAATCTTGTTTGACAGTGGTCACTATTCACTTTCATTGTATGGAAATGAGCAGCTTGGACATTTAGTTATAATGCAATCTTACATAGAACACAAAAGGACATATTTATCTATTATATTATATTATATTATATTATACTATACTATACTATACTATACTATACTATACTATACTATACTATATTAATTATATTATATTTCACAATATGAGCCTTTATTGTATTATATATTGCAGTTGCTATATGAGCTTTTTTTCTATTTTCATGAGTGCATTATTGTAAACATTCAGCTATAAATATCTCCTTATGTGTGTCCATTTAATAATATACATTATGCATTACATTATACAATATTATAGTATTATTATGTCATATTATATATTGCAGTATTAGCTTTTTATTTTTGTAGGCACAGTATTATAACTAGTGTAATTACTTAATATTTCTCATTATAAAAGATAATAAATGTGCACTACTAATACAGTTGTGTTTTGTGAAAAAAAAACATGTTGGCTACACGTGTACTGAATCACTGTATGTGCGCGCTCATTTGTGTAATACAGCCAGTTTAAGTGTACACTGTTGTATTGAGTCTGGAAACCACAAGCGGTATCCCATGACACATGCTCCTCGTCTTCCATCTCCTGCACATTGTGAACGGCGTTCTGAGACAGCTCTGTGATTGATGGACTTCTCTCCGGCAGGCCCGGTCTCAGGGAACGCTGCTCTGACGGTAAAGGTTAACAGCCTCTTTCCCATCAGAGACACGCCTGGCCTGGAAGTGGTCAAATCACATTAACCTTTACTTTCACGCCTTTTTAATATTAGCAAGTGCTGCATAAAGAAAATCCCCTCGTGGAGATTCAACACGCACACGTATAGAGGAACAGCATGGGTGGTAGTTTCAACTTTTTTCTTTCTTTTTTTTCCCATGGGCAAATTATTATAGGAAGTTTTAAAATGGTTATAAATTCAAAATTTACCACTAAATGCCAGGGCGTTACTATGCGGTTTAGCTTGTGTGTTCTGAGTGGTTGTGAGCACGTTGTGTGCAGTTGCTCGGTGGATTCTGACTTGTCCAAGTCCATAGTCAAGTTTTAAAGACTCCTAATTTAGTTGTGGAGTCTCCTACAATACGTTTTTACATGCATCCAAGGTCAAAAAACACTTTAATTTTCTCATAATAAACATTGCAGCATCACCTCATTTCTCAAAGAGTCTGAAACGTTTCGTTCAAAGATTCGGTCTCTCTAAACCCCTCCTTTCCACGAGCATCCTCTGCTCTGATTGGTCAGATGGCCCAGTCTGTTGTGATTGGTCTACTGCTTACAGCACTTGTCTGAAGCCAAACGCTCATTACCATATCTGAATTTCAGCTCCGGAGCAGTAACAATGGCGTTGGTTTTTCCAGATCAATACCAATGCAAATCCTCATCCTTTTGGGGCCCTATCTTGCACCCAGCGCAATTGACTTTGTACACAGACGCATGAATCATTCCTATTTTGCACCCGACGCACAGCGGACTTTTCCCTTCACAGACGCGCGTTGGTAAATTAGGGAATGAACTTGCGCTCCCAGGGCGGTTCAGCGAAAAGAGGAGGCGTGTTCTGGCGCAAACGTTCCCTGGTGCTATTTTGCAGTTTCAGAAAACAATTCCGCCACAGACCAGGAAAAACCTAGTCTAAAGTCAGTGGCGCGTTCAGATGCTATTTTAAGGGTGCATGCTTGGCCATAATGTAGCGAGTGCACAATGCGCATACACTTTGCTTCTCTCATCTACACAGTTCCCATTTTTGCAAACCATACATAATTACAAGGAAAAATATTCCACAAGAGGGAAATCATTGTGGTGTCCATGAAGATGTGAAAAAAATAGGCATAAATCTAGCTTACACATTTACCCAAATTATTATACGCCTGTTTAACCGAAGCTAATTTGGGTGGGTTTCTCCCATCCCCATACAATGTCACTTCTCTGTGTTTTACGGCCCTGACGAGAACGTCGGTCTCCTCGGCTGTGAACCGCTTCTGGCGTGCGCCTGGCAAATCCGCCGTTATAATAGCAATCCGCCATGGAACAAGCGCGCCTGCTCTTAAAGGGAATGTGAGATGACGCTGTGATTGGTTTATTTCACGTTACGCCCAAACCACACCTATGAGTAATGAAGCTACTTAAGACCAACCCATTTTAGATTTGCGTCGAGCGCAAGAGTCATTTATCCCGCCGGTATAATAGCAACAGCGCCCAAGACCCGCCCACAAAGTTACTTGCGTTTCGCGCTTGATACTTGCGTTTCGTGTTTGATACTTGCGTTTAAGATCGTTAAAATAGGGCCCTTGAAGTGGATTCGCAACGCAGAAAACCGCGTCTTTTCGACATGTCGACAACATGATCCAAACTCCAGCTACAACTACAGTGTTTGAGGGCAGGGTAAAGTGGACGTTGTTCACGGTCAGCCAATGAAGACCATATGCTGTTTGTAACAGGAAGTGAGACTGAAATTGCTGACGACTAATTTTGGCAGTTCAGAATCAGTTCTTTATCACCAATATCTTTATTTGTCATGCACTTTGATCTTTAAAACTTTGCAGACCTTTTACATTCACAAACAGCTACATTACACACTGCATGAAAGTTGATATTTTAAAAAAAGCACTTTAATATGTCAGAAATCACTTATAATTTTGCTTCAGAATCCTTTTTTTCACGGCATGGGTGACAACTAATGTTTTCAGATGGACATCATGGTAAGAAGTCCATAAACGTCATCTGTCTGAATATTAGATACGGAGATGTTGCTCCAGTCTCGCGGCGAGTGACAGATGCAGGCTGTCAAACGACAGTCAAAGTGTCATTCTTACAGCGCATCGTCGGCCGTTTTGATTGATATGCGCTTTATGGAAGACGCCATCTGCAGCTTGGACACATGCCACTCAAAACTAGCAAGACTTTACACTTTGGTCAAATGTGTAAAACATAACACACACATGATTTTAAACGTTTAATGCCAGAAGGACAAGATTTGTGTCACAAAACGTGCTCATCACCTCACTGACACTGGTGGAAAAATATTTGACAACTTTTAACTGTTTTGATAAATCTGCATCATTAGTGCAATGTCTGAACATATTGGTTTTCTGCACTAGTTGAAGATGATAAAGAGAATCTGATTCATCCAATTAGTGTCAAAATTTGGTTTATAAAGTAGAATACATTATCATTGCAATAGCTGTATTTCACTGAACATCTTTACCATTTCTTTTAATTGTACAGTAGCTCCATATGATATAAGTAACACTAACATTTAAACATGTTTGTATTTGAGGAAAACATTTACATTTAGTATAATATTAAACGTGACTGTCAGTGTCTAATGTTTAAGTATTGATGATGAAACTTACAAAAGCAACTGTAGTATGGCATTTTTACAGTGTTTAACACAGTAATTTACTGTTGCCAGATGGACTGGATCTTGCAATTAATTCCAAGATTGTGACTAATCTTGGTTCAGTGGTCAATGCTTCATGCTTTATATTTTCTGTTTAGCAACTAGCCTTTTTTCTTTGTGATCTCTGTTACTGCTAATGATGCAACAGCATTTGAAATATAGCTTTACTTAATCAGTCAGATTTTCACTGGTTTGGGATTAGTATGATAATCCCCTTTTACTGTGTTTTTGAGGCTAATTATAGTTACTGTGTTTAATCCGTCAAACCTCTTTTCTCACTGAAACTCATTTATTGTTTCCTTTTCCTTCATTTCTCCTTGTTCAAATCTCTTCTACTTTGTTGCACAGTTTGTCCTTGATTATCAACTAAAAGTCACTTAATGAAGTCATATCAGAGCATTGTGGGAAATGCTTTTTAGAATATACACTTTGAAATATTGCATTTAGTTTTTCTACCAGCTAAAATAGGGCAGTTGTATACAGGCTTTTGTTGATAGCAAGTTGATTGGGTTGTCTGGGTGTTTGTTACTTGGCACTTGTCTAAATGGTGTCCTAAACGGTTACTTACAAGGGTGTTGATTTGCAGTTGTTAGGGTGTTTGTAGATGTTTGTTAGGGAGTGTCTAGGGTGTTCAGGGTTTTTGTTGGGAGTAGCTAGTGGTATTTTTGTCTCCCATTTTATCATCTTCCACGTGAAAGTCTGATCGATTTTGTTGATGTGTGAACTGTTTTGATTCATTTCATTACCCTCAAAGAAATATATAAATGGCTTCAATTGTGGCTGTGAAGAGCCATTATAAAGAAAAAAACACTACAGGTCAATTTTTTTTTTTTTTTTTTTTTTTTTTAGAAATTACTGTTTTTATTTAGCAAGGATGCATTAAATTGATCAAAAGGTATTATGATTTCCACAAAAAAAAAAAAAAAAATGAAGCAGCACAACTGTTGTCACCATTGATGCTAACGAAATGAGCAGCTATCAGCTTATTAGAATGATTTCTGAAGGATCATGTGACACTGGAGACGAGTAATGATGCTGGAAAATCATCTTTGACCACAGGAATAAATTGTATTTTAAAACATACATTTTAAATCATAATAATATTTTACTATATTTATTTATTTATACTGTATTTTTGATCAAATAAATTCAGTCTTTAGAAAAGACTCTTTAGAAAACATAAAAAAATCTTACCGACCCCTAAATGTTTGAACAGTAGTGCATGTGTGAAAAGATTTATTGTAAAATAAATTCAACAACAACAACAACAACAACAACACTACTTTTTTTAAGGCATAAAAACAATGATCAGACTGGAACCAGAGAGCGGGGGGTAGATCCGCTCCTGACAGTTTTACCTAATTAGAAAGATCCTTAAAAACCAGAAGGGGGAGAAACAGGCATTAATATGCAAACATAATGATCAGCTTAGCAGTACGTCCCCAGTTCCCATGGATCAGCCTGTCTGTCTGTGTGAAAATTGAGGTTTGGTCTGCTAAAATATGAGCCTTCGGTTTAGACTGATAAATTGCAACACTCAGTAAACTCGAGTCAATCGATAAACCGAGAGCTGCCAGCACAGAGCCGGAGAAAAAGCTATTCACGAAGACGGCTTCAGTATTGTAGGTTACATTACGACATAATTGGGTTTTAGATTTGTAATTACAGCGCATGCATATGATTCTCATCAACATTCGTGTCATTTTTGTCTCATTTCACACATCTTCGCCCTTAACGTTAGCCTGTAATTTCCACAGTCTGAATTTTAAGTCTCTCAAGAGCTACATAGACCATCTTAATCTCAGGTTAACAACCACAGTGATGCTAATTCACTTTGCAAACTCAATTTAGACCATATTAAACTGTTAGTATGCTACCTTGGGCTACATGACTCAACCTTATGCTGACAACTTTTAGAAGTGTAATCAGCTTCCAAGGGCATGTTTCGCATTTACTACGACAATCGAATGCACCCGAACGCTTCAGGCCTCAGGTAGATTGAGCCATCAGCTGGGTTTTCAAGACACACGCGCTGAATCGCAAACTAGTGTTGGGAAACCTAAAGCTTAGCTAGCCTTAGTCTCAGCATGAAGTCTGGTCCTATTTGCTGCTTATTATGGCCAGATATGACATGTAAAGTAGCCACTATAATTCAGTTTTGTTTGTACGTGACATTTAGGTTTAGTTTAGGTGCATGTCTACATGAAATATGGCAGAAAGCAGCACTGCAGTGTATGGTAGTGAATGACTTTGCTAAGTTATTTTTTATTTCAATTTACATGAATAACATGCTTTGGTAAATCATAATTGTATTGATCATTTTGACTTAGTATGTCAGTTTTAAATTTGTATACTTATGAGTTAGTATGTCATAATTTGGGCATTTTGTCAATTATGATTCATGTCATAATTTTCTTTTTATGTCAATTTCGACTTTTTATCTCATAATTATGACTTAGTATGTCAATTTCAACTTTTTATCTCATACTTAATGCTAGTATGTCATAATTTGGATGTTTGTCAACATCATGACATGCTTTTTATGTCAATTTCGACTTTTTATCTCATAATTATGACTTAGTATGCCAATTTTAACTTTTATCTCATACTTATATGCTAGTATGTCATAGTTTGGATGTTTGTCATAACATCATGACATGCTTTTTATGTCAATTTCGACTTTTTATCTCATAATCATGACTTAGTATGTCAATTTCAGCTTTTTATCTCATAGTATGTCATAATTTGTATGTTTGTCATAACATCATGACATGCTTTTTATGTCAATTTCGACTTTTTATCTCATACTTAATGCTAGTATGTCATAATTTGTATGTTTGTCATAACATCATGACATGCTTTTTATGTCAATTTCAACTTTTTATCTCATACTTAATGCTAGTATGTCATAATTTGTTTGTTTGTCATAACATCATGACATGCTTTTTATGTCAATTTCGACTTTTTATCTCATAATCATGACTTAGTATGTCAATTTCAACTTTTTATCTCATACTTAATGCTAGTATGTCATAGTTTGGATGTTTGTCATAACATCATGACATGCTTTTTATGTCAATTTCGACTTTTTATCTCATAATCAT
Organism: Squalius cephalus; assembly: GCF_949319135.1. Taxonomy (NCBI): domain Eukaryota; kingdom Metazoa; phylum Chordata; class Actinopteri; order Cypriniformes; family Leuciscidae; genus Squalius; species Squalius cephalus. The sequence continues at coordinate 59,129,824 of NC_137123.1, forward strand.
GACTTAGTATGTCAATTTCAACTTTTTATCTCATACTTAATGCTAGTATGTCATAGTTTGGATGTTTGTCATAACATCATGACATGCTTTTTATGTCAATTTCGACTTTTTATCTCATAATCATGACTTAGTATGTCAATTTCAACTTTTTATCTCATACTTATATGCTAGTATGTCATAATTTGTATGTTTGTCATAACATCATGACATGCTTATGTCAATGTCGACTTTTTATCTCAATTATGACTTAGTATGTCAAATTCAATTTTTATCTCATACTTAATGCTAGTATGTCATAATTTGTATGTTTGTCATAACATCATGACATGCTTTTTATGTCAATTTCGACTTTTTATCTCATAATCATGACTTAGTATGTCAATTTCAACTTTTTATCTCATACTTAATGCTAGTATGTCATAATTTGTATGTTTGTCAATTTTGACTCATCTCATAATTATGACTTAGTACGATAACGATAAAGATACAGCTCTAAAAAATCGTTCTCAATTTGAAAGAATAGCAGAGTTCACCTCACAGCTATAATGATAACGGCACAGAGAAACGATTTCGTTGGAATCACTTTCAGAACGATTTTATCCAGACAGCCAATCAGAATCAATCCTGCTGTAACGAGTTTGAGCATTTAAAGTGACAGACAATCACACACTTAGAATAAACAGAACGATGGATCCCCTGGTGTGGACACTAATAGAGTTATCTTTATAGTTATCGTTCTTGGTGTGAACCGGTCTTTAGTATGTCATCTTCGATTTCGATTCAATTATGATTTACCAAAACATATTTTTTTCTTATGTGATGGAAATGGGCTTTAATAGTTTCAGACTTGAATGCATGACTTAAGTCATAAGTAAGAGCTTAATAGCTGCACTAGACGGTGGCATAGAGCACTTCCATTAGCCACCGCTACCATAAAAATAAGAAAAGAAAAAATCATTATGCTGTTTTAAGGAGATCCCACATTATTTATTATGCTTTTACAATAGTAGCAATCACCTAACTTTGGAAATGTTCCATACCATGGTTAGCATAGTCAGTTTCCATAAGGATCAGGTCACTCTGTACTGTATTATGTTCACAATGAAAAATGTTGTGTGGCCAATAATCAAGTAGAGTTGTGCGAGCTCTGTGTTGCGTGATGACCGGCGCTGCTCTCACACGGATTGAGCAAGACTGCGGCACATTGATATTCAGGCCACGACTCCCTCTGGTTTTAATGACAGTGCTTAAGGGCAAGGCAGAGCTAGCATGCCAGCTGCCGGTATTAGATCGCTCCAGCCTAATGAGATAAATACAGTCATTAGTGCGTGTGTGGGGCTGGGAAATGGAGTACTATTGAGGCATAACACACAGGAGACACTGCGAGGGGATGCAGGATCCAACCGGACCCTTCAATCGCACGTAGACTCAGCGTTTGGATCGTGTAGTCACGGCTTATCTTCAGCAAACATGCATGTACGTTATGTCAGTAAACTGAAGCCTCGGGCGATATCTGTGTCAAATTAAAAAGACATGTAGGAATCTTGGGAGCGGAGGGTTGTGATTACTCCCGACTAGAGTGTGCGTTTGTGGAAATGTAATTTAATTCTCAATTGTTAATTGATGTTGTGCAGTTGTTATTCAAATATATGTTTATCAGGGTGAATCTCATGAAAACTGTCAAGAAATATTCAGGTCATTTTTCACAAAAATAAATAAAAAAATGAAGCCCATTTTTAGGACCATTAAGATTTTATTGCTTTGTGACATGAAAATTAAGCACATTTTCCTCCCCCCCCAAATTAGTTGCCTTCGATAGTGTGATACAATTTTTATTCTCATTACTCTAATGACAAATAATTTATAATATTTAAACATTATATATTATAATATTTACATTACACCATTTTTTTTTTTTACATAAAATACATGCTTTAATAATATTTATTCTATGATTATATAATATTAATGTTTTAAAAAATAGTATATTAATATAAATAATATTTAAATTATATACTATCGATAAAGTGCAATTGTAAGTTTGCATCATGATATTATTTGTTGACCTGAATTTAAGTTATGCAGTATAAAATTTAATATTCTGAATACAATTTTATGTTTTATATATCTGTTCACAGGCTTCTGTAGGACTTACCGGACTCTTGGTTGTAAACCCTGATATTACAAGAAAGAAAATTATTTTATTTTATTTTATTATTTTTATTTTATTTATATATTTTTATTGAATATAAATGTGCTTAAATGTCATGAAAAGAATATCACAATGCAAAAAGAAATTTCCTATAATAAAATATTATTTCCTTTTTCTTTTCTTCTGATTTTATTGTGAAATATGACTTCTATTTTGAGATTCACCCATCACAGCCATTTGCAAAATAATTTACCTTGGACATTATTCTTGTTGGGTTGTATATCATTTGATTATTTGGATTTTAATGTTTAAGAAGAATAATGATCATTACTAAGCACCTATTCACGAGTTTCACATTGATCACACAGTTAGTGAACCAAAAGCCTGACGCTGATGTTTCATTACGGCGTCACTCTCCTGAAGTCCGTGTGATCATCTCACCCACTCTCTCTCATTATTAGCTTTATTCTGGATATAACCTTTTCCTCTTCTGTCTTTATCTGCCTGTCAGCAAGGAGACCCCGCCTGACCTCAGATCAGTGCAGAAGAATATGTGAGTTTTTGAAGGTTTGGGCGTAGAAATGTGCTAGAGAAATCACTACAGGGCATTGGGCACTGATGCGCTTGGTTTTGCAGGCGTGTGTGTTTGTGTTTTCAGGCTGGTACATGGGGAACCAATCATTAAAGTTTCTACAGAAAATTCTGCTTTGGTACTTGGAAGCGCAGGGAATCTGTTGAGTCACCAATTATAAAAACATAACACATCCTCCTTTTTTCTCTTTATGTGTCCATGCTTTCTTTCTTTCTTTCTTTCTTTCTTTCTTTCTTTCTTTCTTTCTTCAAACCCTCATCCAGGTTTGGGAGGAAAAAAGAGGATAAAGCCAAATCTAAGGCTAAACAACTGGGCGCTTTGAGCGAAGAGGAGATGGACAAGAGTGAACCTGAGGTGTTTCTGTCCAAGTATGTTTGCCTTTTAAGAGTATTATTGTAACATGTTTTATTTAACCCATAACATTAAATTATAAAGTAGTATAATATGCTAATGCACCAAATGTAGAAATGCTTAAACCAGTTCTGGATGTTAAATGCTCTATTTGTATAATTGGTTGTTCTCTTCTTACCGTAATTAAAGAGGAAGGAAAAAATTAAACTCAATTATGTATGTTTGCTTAACAGTGTTTTGGATGTTTAACATTTCCAGTGTCCAAGGATTTTCTAAAGAGTGTGTTTTTAATCCCACAGGAGTGAAAGGAACAGCCCTGCTCTTGACCGTTTCACCTTCCCGGACGTGGAAGATGATGACCTGGATCCCAACTATGCTCGCATCAACAATTTCAGAGAACCCCCTGCCTCCAGTCACTCCCCGTATCCACCCGGGACTCCCACCCACAACTACTCTCAGCCTCCTGTCCCCGCCCCGAACAGAGAGCCGCCCAATGAGGAGGAGCTAGAGGGCCTTTATGCAAAAGTGAACAAGCAGAAAGCCGCCCCTCCAAAGACTGACAGGTGGGAACCAGTCCAAGCGAATTTTTATTGCATAAAATGACAAATATTGTGTGTTTTGTTTTGTGTGTGACCAGTACCGATTATGCATCCAATAACCAGTAGCAGAATAATTTTAATTGTTTTATTTTGGCTATTTGACACAATAATAAGTAGACATTTGTTTGACTACAACAGTAAACAGATAAAAGAATAATAATCATAATATGTTTAACATCTTATTATTATGATTAAAATATTCATAATACATATTATGCACAATAATATTTTATTATTATTATTATTTTAATTATTAATATATAATAATATTTAATAATAATATTTTTAAATATTGTTATTCTATATTTATATTATTATTATTAAATGTTTTACTGTTATAGTTTTTTATAATTTTTTATAATAATTATTTTATTATTAGCATTTATTGGTAAAATAAATGTTATCTACTGTTAAAAAAAAAGTCCTCACGATAGTCACTCAGTAAAATTAAATCAATGGAAGTTTTAGTACTTGTTGAATTCGTTATCAAAAGCATAAAACATTTTGCTTTGGCATTGTACATGCAACATACCAAAAATCCAGGCACATCGGTAACGAACGCTTTGGCCTTTTAGGCGAATCAAGCTGAAATATTGACAGACGTGTCTCTGGAGTCATTTGTGATTTACTGTGTAGCTGTACAGTCTGTATATATACAGAGGGAATGTACTGGTGAGTTTTTAGTCCGGGTTGAGTGGTCTCAACGACCGAGCCCATTGATTTGTTGTCTGGCGGTAATTATGCGTGAGTGTTGCAGTGTCCGTGGGGACCGTGTTCCTTCTTGCTCTAGTCCTACCATCGATTCGCACAAGATTATCTTCCTTGCGCTGTGCTGTCCACCGAGCTCAGAAGAGCTGTAATCCTATCACACTCACAGACTCGCTCTTGTACAAGAGAAATACACTGAGAAACACATTTGGATACCACATTTCCTGACAAAGCACGATATATATACTACAGTAGTACTACTGTAAAATCATAATAAATGTATGTAAATCGCATAGAACATTTGGGAATAAAGCACCGTTTCCATCCAGCGAGACGAAGCGAACAAAATCGTCACTTCCTGATAAACAGGTGCCATATATCACTAAGAAAAATGTAAGTTGCTGCAGTAGGAGAAGCCATTTTGCAGCTTATTTCATATATAATAAATAATTTGCGCCTCAGAGCACGCAGACAAAACTCAGTCATGTTATCTTGCTTTCGGAGGCGGATGCTGCTGTCTGGGAACGCAGTCCGGATAATTATACCGAATCACTTTGGCGATCAGTCGCGCAAAGTCACATGACTTTTTTGATGCGCATCGAGGAGTTTACTCTGTAAATGTGTTTCCATCATAGTTGATGCGCATGGTTTCTTATCTGATAATATTTTTGTATCCGCCTTAATCAAGCGTTTTTTGGAATTTATGCACATCTTTATGTTTCCCATCCAGCGTTATTTAATGCAATATCCCAAAATGCACATAAAAATAGGTGGATGGAAACATAGCTACTGGTGGCTAAACCAACTAGACCACAGATTTATTGTGGTGAAAAACTGCTGCAACTTTTCTATTTTGGCAGAAACTATGATTACTGTTAAACTTTTTGTAAAGTCTTCATACAGCTTTGGGAAATGGGTTCTTATTTATTTATTTATTTATTTTTTACTAAAATAAATACAGAAAACCGGATGATTTTCATGATGATAAAGGACATAGATAGTATGGTTACCATGGTAACCACGTTTCTACCATAATTCCTACATATATTGTAAATTCTGGAAAATCATAAATTATTATGGGATCTCCTTCAAGCATAATTTTTATTTTATACTAGTGCTGTCAAATTGATTAATCACGATTAATCGCATCTAACATAAATGCTTGTAAACATATAATATATATATATACATATATATATATATATATATATATATATATATATATATATACAGTGCTATGCATAAGTGAATACACCCATGCTAAAGTTGACTAAAAAGAGGAATAAAAAATCATATTTTGGAAATTGAACTTAATGCCTTAATTTTAAAAATTAGGAAAAATCCAACCTTTAAGGACACCAATTTTCTTTGTGAATGAATAATGTATCGTAAATAAATAAATGTTCTTCCTTAAAATACATGGTGCATAAGTGAGTACACCCCTATGTTAAATTCCCATAGAGGCAGGCAGATTTTTATTTTTAAGTATTTTTATTTATTTATTTTTTAGGATACTATGCATCCTGATAAAGTTCCCTTGGCCTTTGGAATTAAAATAGCCCCACATCATCACATAGCCTTCACCATACCTAGAGATTGGCATGGTTTTATTTCAGTTAGCCTAAAAGCTAGTTTGATTTGCATTGAGAGATGATCTTATGGAAAGTACCCCATGCCAATCTCTAGGTATGGTGAAGGCTATGTGATGATGTGGGGCTATTTTAATTCCACAGGCCAAGGGAACTTTATCAGGATGCATAGTATCCTAACATTTTTTTTTTTTTAAATACTTAAAAATAAAAATCTGCCTGCCTCTATGGGAATTTAACATAGGGGTGTACTCACTTATGCACCATGTATTTTAAGGAAGAACATTTATTTATTTACGATACATTATTCATTCACAAAGAAAATTGGTGTCCTTAAAGGTTGGATTTTTCCTAATTTTTTAAATTAAGGCATTAAGTTCAATTTCCAAAATATGATTTTTTATTCCTCTTTTTAGTCAACTTTAGCATGGGTGTATTCACTTATGCATTGCACTGTATGTGTGTGTGTGTGTGTGTATATATATGTGTATATATATATATATATATATATATATATATATATATATATATATATATATATATATATATATATTATATATATATATTATATATATATATTTTACACAGCTTTCTGATGAAAATGCACTTAAAAATATATTTTTATTATGTATTTATTTGAAAAACATTATCATTATACTACAGTTATTTTATCTATATTTTAATTCAGTTTATTGTAGTTTAGTTTTGAGGTTGAGTAAATGATGACAATTACTTTCTCAATCATTTTAATTTTTGTGTGAACTGTCCCTATAATGGCATTCGATGAACAATCATGGCACCGTGTTGGGTCACCATAGAGTAAAATCTGTCAACGTCTGACAAGTGGAACTCACTAATGTGACAGTACGAGCAGATTACACAGGGTCTTATCAAAGAAGAAAGTGTGAGAAATGTCTCGCCTGGACCTATGAAATGAAACCATCGCTAGAGTGTGTGCGCACATGTCTCGATTTTCATGTCAGAGAGCAAATAAGAGAGAAAGATAGTGGGAAAGAGACGGTCAATTAACCACAAAGTAACAGCCAGACAGATCCGCGAGAGCCCCCTCCTCATCTCGCTGTCTCGCTTTCTCCGAGTGCTGATGTCTCATCTACTTTAGCAGGGTACTTAATTACCATTCTCTCTCGCGTGTGTCGCCTGACTGCTCCTAACAGCCCTTTGTTCTTGCTGGCATTTTGTGCATAATAGATGTGGCTAATAAATGTTAGTGCTGATCAAACATGGAAAATAGAGCCTCGCTTTCCTTGTTTGGGAGAGTTTGAGCGCCGCACGGCCATTTTTCAGCAGAAATGCTGACACAGAGTCAGTGGCAGCCAGAAAAGCTGGCCCCGGCTCCAGATATCTGGACCGCATCCAGCGCTGAGGAATGGGCCTAATCGAACTAATGGCCCACCAGCCGTGTACTGTGGCCAACTCTAATTCTGTGAAGAAACTGCTGTTTCTTAACGCCTTCCCTCCATTTCCGTGTTGTTCTCCATCACGTTGGAGCAGTAAACTCTGTTAAGATGGATCTGTAGCCGTATTGCTTGTATTTCTACGTTGTACTGTAAAATAAGGTTTACCTCTCACAAAACTGGTTAGCATACTGTCCATCTTTTTTTACCATGATAACTACTTTCCACCATAACACCATGATTGTTTCTCCTGGAAAATTATTAATGATTGCTTATTATAAATTATTGAGGCATCTCTTTCAAGCTGGCTTTATTTTATTTAAATTATTTTACTTTATCTTCAAGTGCTATGACAGACTTAGAAATTACCATAGGTTCCTGATGAAAATGTACTTAAAATATAATAATAACAATAATACAAATACGTCTTGTTATTGTTATTATTTTTTTAAAAGAAAATAAATCTCCTAATGAAAATCTACTACAGTTTACAATTTTATTTTAGTTTTGTTGATGTATAATATATTACATTATATATTTTCATGTCTAAAAAGATACAGATATAGATTTTATTTTATAATTATTTAATTTAATATAAATATATAAATATATATATATATATATATATATATATATATATATATAATAAAATGTTATTTTAATAGTCAATGGCTTTGACTATGACTTACATGTATACATTTTCATCATGTAGGTACTTAAAAATATATACTAGGAGTAGCAGTGGTAACAATAATAATAACAACAACAATACTTTGTAGTAATAGAAGTAGTAGTTGTGTTAAAAATGATTTATATGAAAAACAAATCCTAGGGTCCATATGAAAATGTACTACAGTTTAATTGTAGGAACAATAACTCCGATTTCTTGGCCTGAAATGGTATGTGTGTGTGTAAGAGGAAAACTAAAGTTGTACATTACGTTAACCATAATCCTGAAACTTACAGCTATATTTTCAATATGTTTATCCAATTACTCAGAGAAATAAATGGAAAGATATTCATTTCTCATTTCCATGAGCATTTCCTGTGCTGATCCTTGTGGCCACACACATCTCTGACAGCCCTATCCCGACAGAGCAAGACTGTGTAATTGAGGAGTGGACATATTCATTAAGACCTCAATGGCAGGTGTGTTTAGAAAAGGGTGTCGCTTCTGATTACAGGCCTGTGTGGTGGCGTCCAGCCGGAAAAGATGGCAGCCTGTTGTCAGATCTCATTATAAAACACGTCCTGCAGAAATAAGATAGAGGTATAGAGATGAAATGAACGGAGAAGCGGAGAGAAGTGCGTCACGGTTTCTAGCATTACCTGTATGTCAATATCTATTAATTCAGGGATTATTTGGCTGTCCAGGCTCCATTTTGTTGACAGCTTCCCAGTCAGATTGTGGATTAATTCCCCCATCTATAATCATATTCATTAGTCAGTGAAAACTGATCCAGGACCAGCATTCCTTGTCAGACAGGGCCTTAAACTAACTTTTTGCCCCAATTGGCGGTGATTTTAATATTTTACCATGAAACTGTTTTTGCAAAAACAGACAGTTATGACTCCGACATTTTAGATACCACTGAAAAGTCACAAATCTTAATTACAATTTTGATACCACAGCTAATCCTAACCAATAAATGTAGGCTATAAATGTAAATATAGTTTTCACTGTATAAATTAAACAGATTAATCCTTATTAAAGTTACAAAAGTTTATTCCGTCGAGAGCAGTTAGTTTTTTTTTTTTCTTAGTCCTTTGTCAGAAAAGAGCAGGATTATTAGGCTGTTACTGTTACTTTAAGACCTAAAGCATGGATCCAATGTACTGATACTGATACTAATTGACTTCCCTTTTATGTCTTCTTGCACTTGAATATTTAGATAGGCAAGGCTTACACTCTCAGTGTTACAAAAGATTCTATTTCAGATAAATGCTGTTCTTTTGAACTTTCTATTCATCTAAGAATCCTGGGAAAAAATAATAATAATGATAATAGCGCAATCACAGTTTATCTGCTATTTTATAGCAGCTTCAAACATGGCTTATCCAATCAGATTTTGGGTCAAAGTGTGTTTTATTTTAAGTTTTATTAACTAAAGAGGCCCGTTTACACCAACAAGTCCAATTCGACTCTCTCTCTCTCTCTCTCTCTCTCTCTCTCTCTCGCTCTCTCGCTCTCTCTCTCTCTCTCTCTCTCTCGCTCTCTCTCACTCTCATTTGGATACCTTAATGATTTTGTTTGATTCTGGAAAATAAAAAAGGGTTATCACAGCACAACATTTCAGACGTAAATTGAATGAATATTTGAACATTTTACTAATAATATAAATGATGAATAATAAATAAATATGTTTTCATATATATATAAATATAAAATATTTTGTAATATGTAAAAATAGTTTTTTTCAAACCAAAACTTTTGAGATGATTTGATGTGAAGAGGGTAGGAAAATCGCTCACATTCACGACTAGATCACACACACACTCATAGGTAGCGTTGCTTTCTGTTGCTCAACACAAGCGCTAATTAGCTTTACTCAGATGTAACATAAACAGGTAAAACACAGCAGGAAACCGACACGGTCCGTGATGATGATCTCAGATTGCTCTGTTTGTCTAATTCTGTCTCAAAGAAGGAAAGGTAATATCTCCGGCCTTTCTACGGTTTGCGCGGTACCGCTATCATAACACACCAAATGAACTGGTGATGACAGCCGGCCTTCAGAAGCGCTCTCATTTGTACGTGTATGTGTGTGTTTAAGCATCCATGTGTTTTTGCAGTATTTCTGTTTCTTCAGCCTTCTCCCTCTAAAGCACTCCAGGTCTGCTCCAGTCCTGTAACTAATATGAATATGATGCATACATGCTCGACGGGAGCTAATTAAACATTGATAGTGTTTCTCATTCAGAGGGTCATGTGGACTCTCAATCAAAATGGCAGCTCTAATTGCGTTCTTTGGGATTAGATAATGGATGCCGTTCCCGCTCCGCGTGTCCTCCACCAGCTGCTGGAGTGCCATAGATCGCTGCCTCTAGTATTTTCAATTATTTTGAAGTTGGCAACATCTGTGGATGGAGTTTCTAGAAAGTTATACATTTGTAGTGTATGTGTAAGTCCAATGTAAAAAAAATGTTTTTGACATGCATCATAGCACTAATTGGCAATTTCTTGCGTTCAGTGTAAGTCAGTTATATTTATTTGTTTAGATTTAATAATAATACATTATTAATAATATAAATATACAATAATAATTGCATATTGAATTAAAACTATATATTATTAATGTATAATACATTAAATTTGCTTTAACGTGAATTTGAAGAGAAAGTTGAAGCAGTTTAAATGGTTGATTTTATAATGCTAGTTCTGCTTTGAATCAATACATGCCCTTAGGTTACATGTGTGTTTATGGAGCTCACAGATGGATAATTTAATACACTGAATTTTACATCAAGCGCAGTTTATTTTCACTGCATTTGATTTGGGAATCTGACAAACAGAATTGCACATTAACTTTGGCCTCAAATCAAACACTGTTTAAACGTTAGGATGAGACAGATTTACTGTGGTATACATGATTACTTTATGTGCTTCTAGATGTTCCCTTACATTTTCATCTGATGGACTTTCTTTTTATTGTGATTGATTGCAAGGAAGCTCTTTATTTTACAGTGCAGTTCCCCGTATATACTTTGTACTTATTAAAGCAATTACAATAACTGGGTTATAACTACGCACTAACCCTGAACCTAACCCTAACCCTAACCCTAACCTTAACCCACAGTTACCTCATATTACCCAGTACTTTTTGGGTAAATACACTGCAAGTACACATACTGTAAAATAAAGTGTAACTGACTGCAGTATATTGATCTAATTATCTGTGAGGTCATTGCCTAGATTTGTGAAGATGTTTTCCAGAGTGGTTAATGGGAGTCTGTCTTGTTTCTCTGTCTTCATGTTGCAGTAATGAAGAACGATTGCAGCAAATCCGAAATCAGCTTCAAAAGGTGAGACCGGCTCCATCCTATGAAGACCTGAGCAACCGAAGACGCCAGGAGTACGACCCTTCACGAGTGAGTGCATGTGTGCTCTCTTGCTTTCTTTCAGGAAGTGACAGACTGAAGTCTGGCTGGTTTCTCAGGCACTGATTCAAAGCTCAGATTATCAGGGTTCATCTCGTGGTGTGTTTCAAGCCAAATCTAAAGTACTCTGACTAATCTGTTCATCTGCTTAGACACAGGACCCGCTCACTAGACGCGTTTCCGTTACCATTCAAATTGCGGATTGAAAATACGCCCAATGGAAACACGTCAATTTCGCAAAAACTCCCATTTATCGCAAAAAAATGTTTACGCTCGCATGAGGAGGTTTTTCAGGCAATTCAAATAAGAAATATTTCGCAAAACTGCAATGGAAACAGTTTTTGCGCATTTACAGGTCACCTGACGTAGATGACGCGGTGTGTTTGGACAGAATACGAGACAGAGCTCTTTAATAAATTCATATAAGATGAAAGAATTACAGGAATAATGGATTCTAAACCTCAAATAAATGCCACAATCAAGACCTCAAAGCAGAAATGAGGGAGAAACACCTCATATGTGCCGCTCACAAGTATAATAAGGGTCGTTCCTTACCATTAATGCTTGGAAAACACACATACATCTCCTTCGATTAATAATAATGGAATGATTTTACTTATCGCGAGAGGAAAAAATGAAGTTTTAGTCGCATAACATCGGTTAATGGAAACGCCGTCATTTCGCAATAGTTTTTTGTTGACATTTTGAAAAAATCGCAAAAGTTTTGCGCAAATCTGTAATGGAAACGCGCCTATCGTCTTCCTGTTCACGGGAATACATATTATAATGTGATTGTTTATAATTATTGATTTTTTTTTTTCCAGTTCTACAAATGTAACGTCATATTTCATGATCTACTGCATATTTTCTACTATTAAAAAAATGGAACATCTCATAAAATTGTCATGAACAGGAAAGTTCCCCATCATTTGTAATATCAAACTGATGTTTTCCTTTAATTTATGAGTAATTATTAATAATTATTATAAGTTTATTAATATCTACAGACCAACATTTGGTTCCAAACTAGCTATATGTTGCTGAATGACAGCATCATTTAGGCTAAATCTGGTAACGCAGGTACTTCAACTGTTAATCATTACTTTTTATTCAATTTGATAAATGTATGTATATGTATTTATTTATATATTATTTTATATTTATTCAGTTATTTATTATTTATCTTAATCATTACTTTTTATAAATGTATGTATTTTTATTTATTCATATATTATTTTATATTATTATAAATACATATATTGTATATGTAATTATTTTTATTACACAGTTTATTTCATTATTATATAATTTAAGCTTTTGTTATTTTTGTTTACTGCTGGAAAAAGAACAAAATTACACTAGGGTTTTTTTTCCAGACATGTCCCAGATTTTGGTAACAGGGTTGAAAAAACTCCAGACGTCAGAAACAAATAATATAGGATTTATTTCTGTTCATATTTTCTAAAGGTCATGATCCTCCATTCCACAGAGTCTTTGTCAGAAAATAATTCAATTTTTTTAGGGTTTCAAGCCCTATTTTGTACATTGAGGGCCACTTTCAAAAGTGCATTGTCAAAGGTGATTGTGTTAAAATGAGATTGTGTGTGTGTGTGTGCGTCTGTGTCCGTGTGTGTGTGTGTGCGTTTGTGTGTGTTTGTGTGAATTCTCCTGCAACTTTATGAACTCCAAACTCAAATTTGAGTTGCTTTTTCACCCTTTAATCAAGTCAGTTTCTCTTCTGATCTGCCCTGAAAACTCTATTGCAACCACTTATTTCCATATATCCCCACCTTTCTTTTTCAACCCCTTTGTGTCTTTTTTTGGAGGAGGTTTGCTTTCAAATTGAAGGCTTACGATATTCGTGGTATGGTCTTCTGCATGCATACTGTATGAACCCAGATGTATTTTTAGATCCTGATGTTGTCTAGTTGGATTGTTCTCTAGGTAGTAGTTTGTGTGGGTGTGTGCGTGGGTGTGTGTGTGTGTGTGGTGGGGCGTCTGCATTGCCCAGAGCTTTAAGTGAGCTGACCCATCCCTTGACATCCCGCACCTACACGCCGCACCGCTGGGCACTCATGCAAATTCAGCTGCAATAATCCTCCAAGCTTCCCGTCAGGGTTTTGTTTTTCATCCCTATGACAGCAGCACGTCTTGCTATCATCTTGGTCTTAATGTGCAAACCGAGGGCTGTTTATCACCCATAAACTCCCAGCACCAGACATGTCTCGCTTAATACGTACCTAAAACGGTATTAATAAATAACTCTTTGGGTCATTAAGGAAGAAAGATATGCATCTCGCCGTCTGATCCATGCGTTAGTCTCGTTCAGTGGTTCCTCCCACTGCATTATGAGAGTCTGTCATTCATGGTGATGATGCTCAGAGATGAGTGTTAGCATTAATGCTCTCTTTTCACTCATAAATATGAGATGGGCACAAAGATTATGCCAAGATCTTTCCGCAGCCATTTTAATATTCTCTACTGTTAATTCAACCAAAACAATAGACAATTGCTACCCTGGTAATCCAGAGTTCTCGCGAGAGCACAAGTTGAATTTGCTCAGTGAGTTACTCTGGTGTCTAGTAATAATGCTCATTAAATATGCCCCTCTATCTGAGCTGCACCAATCACATCGGGTTATCTGATATAGGCGGGCCGGAGGCGAGATGACGACAGCGCTGTGACGTCGAAGTCATTAGTAAACATTGCAAGATGGCTATGGATGAACACCAGTTGTTTGAAACGGCTTTGGCCGCTACAATGAACGAGTTAGACTTGGCTTTTTATATAAAACAGGAACAGAAGACGCCGCTCGAAATGTTCCTTTGCAAGAAGGGCGTTTTTACTGTTTTGCCGACCGGATACGGCAAGAGTCTAATCTACCAGTTAGCTCCGCTGGTAGCTAAGCGTATGGGGCTTGTTGTGATTGGTCGTAGTGTTATCCAATTGCGTGCAGTGAGATTTTCAAATGCATGCTTGGTGCCGCCCCTCGAGCTGGCCGATTTTCATTAGTCGATGCCAGACCATTAATCTTTCAGATTTAGGTCTGGATTTCCAGGCGAGACAATTGCATAGAATTGCATGCCTTTTGTTTTTTATTTATTTTTATTTGTTTATTATTTAAATTATTATTTAATTATACTTACTTTATTTCAGTTATTTGCCAGGGGAAACATTTCCATTTTTTATATATATAAGATGTATAAGTTGAATCATCTAATATGTAAGTTAAAGTATACAAGTTTTCATCTAATATTTTATTTCTTCTTTATTTAAATTATCAAAAAGAAAATAATTTTTATTTGTTTTAGTTAACAATAACAATGCTTTTTTTGTCCATACAGTAAAAGTCAATGGGGTATTGTTTTGACCCAATGTCTCTCAAAATATCTCCTTTTGTGTTCTAAATAAGAGAGAAAATCATGCAGGTTTGAAGTGACAGGATTTTCATTTTTGGGTGAACTATCCCTTTAGTGTTAAAATAGTATCGAGAAAACTTGCTCAGCTCGTTGCCTTTCAAGATTTTTTGCACTGTCTGCTCCTTGTGTAAAAATAAAATAATAAATGACAAATGGGGGCATCCAACAAGATGTTATGAAGATGAGACATTGTGAGATGAGATGTATTATGCATTAAAAATATGAGAGAAAATATGCTGAAACAGTAGGAAAAGAAGGAGGGAAGCCAGACAGAACCACAGAGATGAGAAAATTGACAATTTCGCTCAAATCCCTTCTAGAAATCACATGGTTTAAAAATGGCAAGGGTGTCTGTCAGCGTTCTCTTCTGGGCACTTTAAAACAAAAACTCAATCTAAATTGGAAGAAAGGCTTTTTTCAGAAGCACTTATCGGAGCCCTGAACTCTGTCATTTCAGCGCCCGGAGCCACGCTCGCGTCCACCCAGATGTCCAGCACTTCATTTTCCAGAGATTGAGGGTTGTGTCCAGGGCTCGGCAAAGTTTACAATTATAGTTTATATGATTACACACATCTGCTGGAAAAACACAACTTCATTGAGACTTTCCAGGAACGTCTGAGAGAGAAAATAGATGCTCTGATGCTGGAAAGAAAGTGACGTATCTAGTGTCCGATGTTGCGTGAAAAATAGTTTTTCTTGCATTGTTTGTTAAATGATGATAGGTTAGAGTTGTCAATAGATTAACCTTTAATTTGGATGCATTGAAGCAAATGTACATCACAGTTGTTCTAATGAATGGTGTAATGATTAACAACCATTAACAGTTTTACTAGTTGGTGAGATTGCATTCCTTTTTGCCGCAAGCCAACTTAAATTTGGTTTGAACAACGTGCCATTATACAATTTCTGTGAATAACGTTTACACAATTTACTCCTATTCAGATCAGTCTAAACATATTTCTGGCCAGCATTAAACATTTAATTAGAATCAAATCATATTTTATTTACTTTGCTAAATGGCAAAAAAATCTAATACCGGTAAATGCAGTTTTGGTGAGCATAACACTTTTTTCAAAAACATAAAAAGATTCCATTAGGTAGCTTTAGTTAATGCATTAAGTAATGTTATCTGATAATGAGCAATACATTTGTTACAGTATCTGTTAATCTTTGTTAACGTTATTTTATAAAAAATACAACTGTTCATTGTTAGTTCATATCAGCTCAGGTCCATTAAAGGGGTGGTATAATGCCCTTTTCACAAGATGTAAAATAAGTCTTTGATGTCCCCAGAGTGTGTATGTGAAGTTTTAGCTCAAAATACCCCACAGATATTTTTATATAGCATGTTAAAATTGTCACTTTTTGAGGGTGAGCAAAAACGCACTGTTTTTGTGTCTGTTCCTTTAAATGCAAATGAGCTGCTGCTCGCGGCACAGGGGGCGGAGCTTCAAGAGCTTACACTCACACAGACATGCACTGTGACAACATGTAGAAGCAACAGGACATTTCTGAATGGTTAGTTGATGAATTTATGTAGCTTATGTGTAGTTATCTTCTAGTCATTGATTAGCATATTCTGTCTTGATAATCTATAAATCATGTTCCTGGGGGCGGGTTTATGTAAATTTTAGGGTTGGCGATGTCACTAACCTGGGAGGAATGTCATGTAGTCCTTACCAGCTGTTTTTTGCAGTCCTTAAAAAGCAATTTTTTTAAAAGCAAATATCTCCCTTTGCTTTGAACTTTGAGCATTGTAACTTTGCAGATGTTGTTTATGCTCAAACAGCAACATTACACACTAACTAAAGTTAGAAAAGTGAAATCATAATCAACCACCCCTTTAACTAATGTTAACAGATGCAACTTGTGATTTTAATAATGTATTATTAAATATTACAATTAGCATTAACTATTAATAAATGCTTTAGAACTAGAATAAATGCTCATGTACATTAATGTAGTTAACTAATGTTAACAAATTAAACCTTATTGTAAGGTGTTACTAAAAAATCTTACCAACCCCAAACTTTTGAACAGTAGTATATACTGTTTTTTTTCCTTCTGTTTTTTCTTATAATCAATGACTATAAGTTAATAGTTGTATTTAACCATTGCTTGAACCATATATTGTCATATTTAGAGCTGATTGGTAGTTTTAATGTTGACTGTAAAAATCATCCATAGTATAAAGGTTTTGACAATGTCCGTGTAGTAAATGAACTTACTACTTCATTGAGAAGTGGCCGTTTACTCAGAAATGTATGAATGAATATGTGAAATGAATAGAAGGATGAATAGTTGCTGTCAGAATAACAGAAGAAACGGAGAAGGACGTTCAGGCCACCATAAGGACTAGCATGTGGTGTAGACGCACACACACGCACACACAGCAGGGGCTGTGGTGTATGATTCATTAACAACAGAAGAATTTAATTGGATTACAGACTGGTTTTCACAGACCTTCAGTCTGTCTCGTGTGTGTCTGTCTCGTGTGTAACAGTGTGCGCGTGCGTGTGCGTGTTTGTGTGTTTGTGTGTGTGTGTGTGTGTGTGTGTGTGTGTGTGTGTGTGTTCTTCAGATCTCGTCTATGATCTCATACCGCACAAGTAGGGATGAACCAGTAGATAATTTCTGCCCAATGGAAGGAATAATTATTAGTACATTATTAATGGTGTTTCCAAAGGCTAGCATCACTGTTGCTATCATACTTAAGGGTAGTGACTCGAACAAACCTCTGAAAGACTGTGCTATGGACAGCAAATTGTGTGGCTTCTTGAAGGGAGGTTTACTTTTACCTTTCTAAGTTACAGTTTTGCCTTCTTGCTTACATTGAAGGAGGGACCCGAACGATATCTAGAGAGCAGATTAACATATGCCACTTTTCCACTGCATGGCTCGGCTCGCTTTGCTTTGGCTCGGTTTGCTTTTCCACTGCAGTTTAGTACCGCATCAAAGTAGGTGGCATTATAGACTGATTGTTATAGTTGTGCCAAATCCAATGACGCTGGAAGTGACGATTCTCTCTGACCAATCAGTGATCTTCAGTGTTTAGACGTCACATTTTAGTATTGGTACGATTCACTTGAAACCTCAACAGAGGTGGTACTAAAAAAAGTTCTAGGTTCTGTATATAGTAGAAAACCCCCCAAAAGTGAGCCGTACCAAACCGTACCGAGCCGTACCATGCAGTTGAAAAGCACCAATACGGAGTTTGGGTTGGGCTCTTCTGGTCCAGTAAGTAGCCACACAGAACATCCTAACTACTACCTGGAAAACCATTTCAACCACCAAAAATGCCCTAGTAACCACATAAAACATCCTAGCAACTACCCAGAATGCCTTAGTAATCCCATTGAACATCCAAGTAAAATGAGAACAGAGAGGAGACGGCAGATGCAGAGACTGAAAGAAAAATAACCGAATGAGAGAGAGAGAAGATGGAAAATTAAGACGGTTGTCATTCAGATTGTTATCCTCTCTTCCTCGAAACAGAACAGCTTGAGACGAGCATCCTGGGCCTGTCAGGTCTAATTAAGCCAGCATCTGCATCTCCAAACACACACACACACACACACCGGCTTGACGGGCAGCCGTGACGGTGGAGTGTAAAAAGATTGAGTGACGGCGACTAGGTGGCTCTCTGCAGAGCCGACAAATAATCCCAAATCCTAAAACCAGGTGCCTGGGATGTCAAAACATATCAACATGAGCTCACGGAGACAGATTAAGAGTGAAAGAAAGTGAGAAAGGCAGGGATGGACGAGGAACAAAAGGCCTTGACTCTACTTTGCTCTAGCAAGCAGGTCACACCTTCCTTGGTAGGTCAAAGACAAGCCAACTCACATCACAGAGCCTTGGCCTTTGTTTCAGAGCAGGAAACACTGGTTAGGAATCTGAATGAAGCCACTAAAACAAAAAGAAAAGAGCGGTGGGAGGGAGCAGTCAGATGGACCTCAGGGGAGGAATGAGCACGGACAGAATAATAACTGTGTCCCGATTTCTTTATTTGGACTTAAACGTGTTTTGCACTTTGGTGGCAGATTATGGCAATTTAAACAGTTACTATGTTTTCATAAAAAGCCTCATTTATAGTTTTCACTTCCCTAGCATTTTCTAAATGTGTTTTCATGCAGTTAGACTTTTCACTGTTTGCATCACAGACTGTCAGTCTGTGCATCAGTGGTGGGATTTTACAGTGAATCATTCTGCAGGCAGGCCCGTCGCGACAAGGCAAGCAAACCAAGCAATTGCTTGGGGCCCCGAGCTGGCCTGGGGCCCCAAGACAACGTCTGGTTAAGAATAAAATGCAACAACAAACTGTGTGAGCGCCCCTTTGATAGTCAATGCAGTTAAGTGCAATGACACTGTTATCGGGATCCCCCTCAAGGGGGCCCCTCTCAGTAGTCGCTGACAGCAGCCAGCCAACCACGCGATCTCTGCTGCCGGCAAAATACAAAAACTCCTCGGCAGTCATCATGAAGCGGAATTATGCTTCAGGAAGCCAGAAAATAATGAAGAGAAAGGAAGAGGAGGATAAGAAAAAACAAGATAGTGGTAAGTAGGGGTGTAACGATACACGTATTCGTATTGAACCGTTCGGTACGAGGCTTTCGGTTCGGTTTTCGGTACGCATTTTCAAACCGAACGGTTCGTTGGACCATTTTTCCTGCCGACCAAAATTTCGTTATTTCAAATGTAGGCGCGTTGCGCGTGGCAAGCGCGCTCATAATGTAGAGACGCCGGCGCGACCACAACATTGCCCAACATCAAATGGCAAACGTAATGCAAGCGGAACGAAACTGCTCGTTATTGTGTGGTTGACGGACCGTTTAGCAGTTTGGACCAAAGCAGCGCGAGCCGATCTTGATCAAGCGACACTGTTACTACACAGCGCTAATAAGAGATCCAGTAAAGAAAGCATTTGAATTCGCCACAGAAGTAATAACATCGCTGCGAGATCTAGTGAGAAACATTCACATAGTTTGGCAGGAATAGTAGGCTATAATGCCTTCAAGTAACATTACGTCGGTTTTATTTTGACATTATGAATACAATGCCCTCAAATGTTAATCTGAACTAAAATAAACATTTGTTTATAACTACTACAATATTACATTTCATTTTCTCCAAGGAGCTGTTTTGTTTTATATGCTCCTAAGAAGAGTCAATTATAGCTCCAGAATTGCTCAAAGTAAAAAAAAAATCATATTTTATGATGTTAGTTTTAATTAAAAAAAGAAGAAAAATAAATAAATCAAGGAAATTTCTCTGGCATTTCTTTCTTTTTGCTGTATCGAAAACGTACCAAACCGTAACACAAGTGTATCGTATTGAACCGAACCGTGAATTTTGTTACACCCCTAGTGGTAAGTGATAAATTACACTGGATAAAATGTCCATGTCCATTTTGCTTGGGGCCCCCAAATTCCTTCAAACGGCCTTGTCTGCAGGTTACACAGCTACGGTAGTAGGTGACGACAAATGACTCGTGACTCATTCATCTGATTCGTTTAAAAACTCTGAATCATTCAGAAATGAAGCAAGTATTTATGAGAGAGTCATTGAATCACTTAACCGATTCAGTCAAAAACACTAGATCATTCAGTAATACGTACTTTATTATAATGCTATATTAGGATTATGATATAATATATATTACATTATATACTTAAATATATAATATAATATAAAAATAAAGTGTTGATAGCATTGGACCATAGAATCATAGAATTGGAACCGTTCCAGAGTTATGACAAATCAGCACTTTTGGATGAAATGAAAATTCAGTTGTCGATGTTGATGTGAAAGGGACAAAATATCCAATGTATTTGTGCCTAGTATCATCCACAACAATCCACGTGCACGTCGTGCAGAGGACAACACATCACTCCAGTAGCCTACTAGACCGCAAAAGCACCTCCCTTTCACTGGGTTGGGCTCGATACATGAGGAGGTCATGACCAGCCTCCTACAGCCTTGTGTGTAAATTACCCTCTCAAAATGGTTCCACCATCTGCTGCTAACAAGCCTGGGCCGTCTGGGCGGCATGACCATGGCTTTTCAGGGCACGTTAGAGGGCACTGGGCAATAGCAGCACTACATCAAAGATCAGAACACTACACACACCGCGGCCACGGAGACTCTAGGGAGAGAATCAACAAGCGATAGCATCACGGCATGTTTAAGGCGTGTTTGTTTTAGCATTGAGGTGGAGTATGGTGCCGGCTTTGTGGAAAGTTTGACCTAAGTAGCTTGTTTAACTTGCGATGTATTTTACAGAGTGAAGTGAACCGAGGCCTTACGAACTGAAGGAGGCCTACCTAAACCAAACTAAACCAAGATATTGTGTTGAATAGAAGATTAATTCAAATAAAGACTCACTAAATAGCCGCTGTGAAAATCTGTAACCTTCAAGCGGCTTTACAGTAGGTTTTAAATATTGGCTTTTAACACAGGAAACTGAATTGGAATTACAAGAAGTAGAATTTATTGTAGTTTAGAATTTGTAGTAGAATTTATTGTAGTTTAGAGGAATTTAATAGGTAATGGCATTCTAGGAAATGAAGTGCTACTTTTTTTTGTTCATAAAATGAAAGTTATTTTTTTAAATGTAAAGAAAAGTATATACATTTTTGTAAACATTACATGGTGACATTTTAAACATATCTATCAGTCTGTAAGTACTCTAAAACTGTAAGTAGTTTTTTTGTATTTGAAAAACTTTGCTCTAATGAAGTGCCCAAGTTATTTATTTTAATATAGTGCCAGGCTGTTTTCTGGTGAAGTTTTAGCCCACAGTGGTCCACACGTACTCAGCTGAACAAGTGACGAAGCACAGCTGAGTTTTCAGGGACGTCACTCACAGCTTGAGTTTCTTGTGGCAAACGCTGAGCACAGTTTGTGTTTGTTGAGAAACATGCTAAATTTGAGTCCTGTTGGAGTCCAACCACAAAACTTCACTTGAGTCCAGACTGCCAATTCCCTCTGGAATGGAGTTTGACTCTGCGCCCAGATCAATGGAATCTAATTACCAAAAAGTAATGATAAAGAACAAAAGTTACTGAGGACTTTAAATTGGTAGTGAAGTTGGCATTTTCAGTTCATTCCATATAAACTCATAATCATATAAACTCTTAATGGCAATTAATTTTTTTAAATATATTAAAATAGAAAACGAATAATATTTCACAATATTACTGTTTTACTGTATTTTTTATCAAATAGATACAGCTTTGGCAGGCTAAGGAACTTCTTTTAAAAACATTAAAATATCTTAAAATTGACCAAATAGTTTACATATTATATATTATTTAATTCTTACATATAGCTTAAATGTTTATTGCTAAACGTCTTTGCTTATGTCTGTTTTGTTTTGTTCTCGAGGCAATAAAAAGGTGTGACTGAATAAGTCCCAGTGAGTCCCGGTGACCTTGCTGTTCATGCTCAACATGTGTCTTTGTGTTTAAACAAACTCCTCAAACACATCCATCTGATCTCCCTGCATCTGAACGCATGAGCGCTGTTTGCCTATTTGCAAATGTTTGCACGTTTGTTGTGGCAAGTATTTGCCGTCTCAGTCCAGTTCGCCGGCGTATCATGCACATTTCTCAGCATGAACAGCAGCACACGAGTCCTTCATCCGTCCACACAGCCGTTTTGATCTGATAACAGCACCGCAAAGACTCAACTGGTTTCTGGCAGCTCGGTTGCCATGGTTCCCCAGTGCCCCCCACTCCCTTTGGTGAGGTTTAGCAGGGTTGAGCAGGTTTTGTTGATCCTTTTTGACCCCACAGGGTAAAACTCGCCCAGACCACCAAGCCTGCCGTGGCAAAGTTTCAAATTCTCTCTCTCAATTGGAGTCAAGCGTCTGGCAGCAGGCCCACGTCTTGTCCTTTCTGCCTAAAATGCTAATTACCCAGTAAAGATCAATCGCCTGAGCCCAAGATAACATCTGTGGGCAGTGAAGAGAAACACGTGGGTAATGTGGAAGATCTAAAGTCACTGGAGTCTCTCGTGTTTTGTAATAACCGGCGTTATGGAAGCAACTTGTTTTATGTTTTATCGCAGTAATATCCAAAAATGAAAATTCGGTCATCATTTACTCACCCTCAAGTCGTTCCTAACCTGAATGACTTTCTTTCTTCTGCAGTTGACGGTAAACATTGAAAATACTATGGAAGACAATAGCTATGTTTCCATCCAAAGTTGTGAATTTAACTTGTGCGCAAAATTGTAATATCGCATAAACATTTGCAAATAGTCAAGTCACCTTTATTTATATAGTGCTTTTTACAGTACAGACTGTTTACAGGAAAACAAAGTTTGTTTTGGCTGTACAGCAAATGGCAATTAGGGCTGCACGATACATAATAGCACCTACTGGGGAGGCGGGTATAAAGATAGTAAGGCCCCATCTGATTGGTCGAATTTGGATAAACAACCTATGCATGCATGATGCAACACACAAATGCTTGGCACAAAATAAATGTAATTTATTGCACCTCTCTGCGACACGGATATCGCATATACTATTATCGCGATAATGATAATTTTTCGATATATTGTGCAGTCCTAATCGCAATAAGCCGAATCGGTTTAAGCGCGGTTTAATGTTTAGTAACTTTACTGACTTGAGAAACTTTAATAAGGATTAATCTCGATTTAATTTATACAGTGGAGACTATGCAGTGTTATTTTACATTTGATTACTTTATTAAATTTCTTTACCTGAAAAGTGAATTTTCACTGGTATCTAAAATGATGGTGTCATAAGCATAAGCAAAAAAAGTATTTATGAGTTTATTATACAAGTTACTGGCCATTGGCAGGTGTGGTAAAAAGTTAGTTTTAGATGTGTATACACACACACACACACACACACACACACACACACACACACACACACACACACACACACACACACACACACACACACACACACACATACAACACTGGGTCAATGCTCCTAAAAGTGGGATCTTATCTGTGAAGAAAGAGAAGCTTTCTTTTTATAGTGGTAGCATAAATTCTGACAATAGGCAAGACTGATCACCTGTATGGCCAGAATAGACGGATGAAAGAATGAGAGGAACAGAGGAAAGCGGGGAATTGTATATCGTTCTGATCATTTGGCATGCGCTGCAGTCTATCATTCCCACAATCATCTCCCGCTTCTCTAAATTTGACCTTTACGGCGTGTGCGCGTCGTCATCTCTCTGTCTCTCTTACTCTCGGTGACATTCGATCCCTGCGAGACACCTTTGTGTTTAAAGATCACACTTAGCATGCAGGAGAGAGCCGAGGGCCCCCATTACATGCGCTTATAAATGCCTCATTGAGACAAATGCCACCATTTTCCTCACATAGTCCCCAGAAATGAGCTGCCCTTCTTTACATAATGCCTGTAACCTTCATCTGTCAGGAGCTGCCACACGCAGAACTCCCACAATCCCACTGCGGTCATATGAGACTACTGTTAAACCCTGCGGTGTGTGGCGTACTCCACTTATTTATCTTATACAAGCTTGCAAAGTTTTGGAATAGTCACACAAGGAGAAATAAGCTTTAATTAGGAGCCAAGCACTGAAAGTGCGTAGGCACCTCTTGAAATCGTTGGCGTTATTATTATTCTTCCGTCTGGAAGTCTATGGCAGCCCATAGAACCTCTTAAGGGAAAGTTATGAAATTTGGCACACTGATAGAGGACAGTCTGAACAGTCACCATAGCAAATTTGGAGTCTCTAACTCAATCCCTCTAGCACTACCAACTGTCCAAAGTTTCACTCATGTTTATGCTAATAACTTTTGAACCATAAAGGCTAGAAACAAAAATCTTGTTTCTTCTGATTACGTGGCTCAAACCGATTCGTGCACGTGGCACCCTATGTCGTACGCCAAACTTTGTATGTGTCACTCTGACCACATCACATCAATTTCATAACTGCGCCACCTATAGGTCGAAAGTGATATTCCATTCAATCATATTTTTATTTTCTGTGTATATGAATATTCAGCTATTTTGCCTTAAATCATCTTAAAATGTCTTTAATTGCTCCTTGCTGCAGTTGGTCTGACACTCCCGGCCATGTTGGCATGTCTTATCGTCTTCTTGCGCTTGGTCCCGATAATTGCTGCTTGCAGCTATATTTTTTCAATGTAATCATAACAAAACCATAAGAGATGTAATGGGAAAATAATGCATCCAATGTTCTTCTGTTTACAGAGACAAAAAAAAATCATTGATAATTAAGTAACATATTTTGTCATTGTCTATTCGGGGTTTTTTTTTCTCTCTCTCTCTGCACTTTGAGGGTTGTGCTAACTTATCAGGTTAACAACTCATGCTGATGATAATTATAGCATTACACAAGGTAGTTATATAATTCATGAATCCTGCATATTCAAAAAAACATGTTTTTTTTTTTTTTTATAATGCATTTAATTTTCAGTTATCCATGCTTTTTTTTGTGATTACACATCTTTATATTTCCGTTGGGTAATGCTTGTGTACAGAAATTATGCTCTTCACCTTTAAAACCACATCTAAATGTCATATTAGCTGATTGTGACAATCTTATTTGATTTTCCTGTGCTTCGCAGATCAGAGGGCCTGATCCACGAATGGCTCCGAGATACAACGACGTGGATCGACCGTATGCCTCCGTGCCAAGGTAAGCCTGTGTTTGCGTGTGCATTTTCACTTATACCCAGGTTTGTGTGTTCTTGTACCATATGCTGGACATATGTGGCACCGTTGGATCCGTAGAGTCAACAAAACAAGACGGAGGAAGGTGGAGGGACTTCCCTTCCTTCACACACACACACACACACACACACACACACACACACACACACACACACACACACACACACACACTCAGTCTAATCCTCTTTCAGCTCCCTAATTAAATCTTGAGTGTTTGCCTTCCGAGAGCTTTCCTCATCCCGGAATATTCACCTGATCTGCTCCCAAAGGACCGGGATCCAGACAGGAAGCTGGGAATGCTATCCTGGCTCACATCCCGGGATCTTAAGTGCTTCAATCATTTTTCTCCTGAAACATACGCAGATATGACGTGGCTCCACTGTGGCATCTGATTATGAGTAGGTCATAGTGTAAGCAAAATGGTTTTGTGTGATTCTAAAGGCCAGTAAAAGTCATATTTGAGTCAAACTTAACTCTGATTATAATTTAGATATTTTTCAAGCGATCTGACATGACTGATGTGGCAAAATTCGTGGAAATGTTCACTAAAAACATGGAGAATTCTTGGTTTCTTGTAGTTTACAAACAATAAAACAACATTTTATCAATTTTCACTTTGTTTTGAACCCATAAACGAAGATTCTGTCATCTTCCAGTATTTTGAAAATAGTATTTTGTTCATACAGGAAAAACGTTTTTTTTTGTTCATACAGTAAAAAAGTCAGTGGGGTCTCATGTTGTTTGGACCCCAACGTTCTTCAAAATATGTTACACAGAAGAAAGAAAGTCAAAGGTTGCGTCTCAATCAGCTCCCTAGTTCAGTAGTCAGGGCACTGGTTAGGGAGTCGGACAATTTTAAGGCCCGTCTCAATCGCTAAATCTTTGCAGTGCGTGTAATCCTTCGCTCCCTAAAAAGTCCCACAATGCACCGTGAAACCAGGGAGTATCGCTGCTCACTATGTTCTCTTAATGGAAATTCTGAAAACCAAAACATAAATCACACAACATATAATGATTTTGAAAAATCAAACTGTTATTTAATTATATTCCAGCATAAACACACATTGCTAGACAGGTAGTGAACATAATCTAGTTAACATTTATAGTTAGTTTATAGCTATAAATGTGCTGATGTTGTACAATGAGGACGTTGTAATGTCGCCGTAAACAGTTCCCAGTGCCCCAATCTGTAGTGATTCAGGGTCCTCAATGTTTACCAGTGCCCGAATTTGGGAACACGATATACTGATTCACGACCTAGAGAGCTGATTGAGACGCACACACACAGTTTTGAAACAACATGAGGGTGAGTAAATGATAACAGAATTTAATTTTTTTGGATGAACTATCCTTTTAAGGCCAAAAAACTTACTTAAGTACACAATCCTTATATCTTCGCAAATTTCTTTCCAAAATGTGTCTGAAATCAAATCCGAATGCAAAAAGAAATACGTTGCATATTCTTGATGATGCTGCTAATCCACAGAAACAGGCATTAGCATCAACTGTTTTCTTAATTTAGTTTTCTCACACAAGTTAGTTAAAACTGCATTTTGAGATCGTCTGCACCTAAATGCTAAGAGACACCTGTTTTTATAAAAACAAGAAGTACCATGATATTACCATGTTTTTTTGGACATGTACCACATTTATTTTGTTAAATAATGCAATGCTTTGAAGTATCTTCGTAGGGATGCTAGTAAAAACTTTGGCAAATAAATATGACAATCATTGAGTAAATTGGTATATGTTAGCACTATGGTACTACCATAATCTGTAGTTAAAGCGTGCAATTTACGTAGATTTGGACCGTTTAGTCATTTTGAAATCCACCCAAAGCCACATCTGAGCATATTTTCTAGAACTTAGACCTGTAAAACACCTACAAATGAGACATCAGAGCAAGTTGGACAAAGTTTTCCTTACTTATAAAATCATTTGTTTTGACTTTTCTTAGGCTCCACATCTTGTTTTGATATTTTCCCCCAAAATAAACTCCCACCTCAGCCCTCCTGCGGCTCCCAGCTCTCCCCGAAGCCCCGCTGTATTCATAAGAGCGGACTATTTAAATGAAATGAAATACATTTTTCAGGGCTGAACTTTGTGCTGTGGTTCCCTCGGGGTGCTCATTCAGGCCCATTTCCTTTCAAATGACTGCGCTCCGTTACATTAGCATATATTTCCCAGTGCGCGCGCTCTCTCTCGCTCTCCCAGTGTGTGTATGTGTGACTCAGTAGAAGCAAAAGTGCTTGTTTCTGTCTTTTCCAAAAGTTCCTTAAGGCTGAAACCGATCACTTCAAACAGTATGTCACATCACTCTTGTCACAGAGAGCAATTTTATACTGTGTTCCTCTGTAGGAGCCATAATGCAGCAGTCACACACAATCAATCAGTTTGCTGCAGGCCTGAGGCTGGGTGATGTGGTGTAGTGATTAAAGCTCAGAGCTGGTAAGCAGAAGGTTGCTGGTTTGAATCCCAAATGAAACTAACCGTGAGCCGTCACTATTGTTCATGGCGCTGGTCAGCAGTAAGCCGGCAACATTGTGAAATTTCCACTCCGTTTTATGTTTTGTTACATTTTTGTTTAAAATGTTTCCTTTTAAATGTATTTGATGTAATTCTCTCACATAATAACTAGTAATCATAGTTTGTTTCAAAAAGTTTACAGGTATTATTCTCTCTATAATGTAATTTAACATAACTCTATATGATTCATTACATGTTTTTACAGTATTGGTGTATTTTGTCTCTTTACCAATTATCTTTACCTCTTTTACTTTTTTTTCACTTTTTTTTTTCATTATGCTGCATTACATTAAGGGTGTGTTCACACTTGTAGTTCGGTTCGCTTGGTTCATTTGGTCCAGACCAAAAAGTCCTGGTTCGCTTAGCGTTCACATTGGCATTTTAACACCGAACCTAAAGATACTGAACCTTAAGGCATAGGGATATGTTCACAACCTGATTGGTCGGCTTTTATTACGTATATCTGGTGACGGAACTTATCGAACATCTGAAACAACGCTGTGTTCTGGGCTAAATGCGCTTGTTGTATGTGCGAAGCTACATATGATGGTATTTTGACCAGCTGAGAACTCGTGAAGAGCTTATCAAATGTGTAAAGGTGTCAAAACAGCGGCAGGAATCCCTCCGTCACACACACAAACAAAGACACACACAAAGAAAGATCTGTAGCGAGGAGTCGCGGTTCTGATGCCTGAACTGAACTGTGATGGGAAACATGACGATTATGACGAGAAAAAAAGCATTTTGTTCTTTTTAGAGTCACATCTTGTGACATCATGTCCTGTTTTTGGTTTGCTTACATGTCTTTGGTCCGTGTTGCGTTCATATTTCATTCGATCCGCACCAGAGTTCGTTTGGAAGTGGAACGAGACCCATTTGTTCAGCGTCTCTGTCCACTTGTTTGGTGGCACCAGGGTTCAGACGTTCACACTTATTCAAATGAACCGCACTAACAGAGCAATCCCACCAGAGTTCATTTTAATCGAACCAAACATGCCAAGTGTGAACACGCCCTAAGTTGTGCTGTGTTGTTTACACTGTATAGCATTTAATTTAATATAAAAGAATATATTTTCCTGAACTATATAAACACATCCATGTTTTGCTACCAACAGGTTAGTTTTACTGCTCTCGCATAACCCTCGTCACTTTGTGAGAAACTGGTAATAAACTTTAGGAATGCTTTGTGTCTTAGGTCATTTCATTTGCATACAAAAGAATCATTTCCGTTAGCGTTTAACCTCAGCGGGAGGTGGATTAGGGTGAAGAGCTCTATCTATCCCAGCAGACTCGCCGGCTAATCGGTCTGAGTCTTAAGCCTGCATTTGATTGGATAAAGATCAGCCAGAGGCAGGAGGTTACACAACGCCACGGTTGTCTGCAAACAGAGGTTGAGAACGGACTCCACTGAGTACAGTTTGGATCTTTCCGTCCCAGCATGTGTTTCAAATTAGCTCATTTGAAACAATAGTTTCCCTGAAACCAAATCATTAAAATTAAAGGAACGGCTCCATGTAGCTGGAACAGACAACAGAGCCGTGAAGAAAGCCACCAGTTGTGCGACCGCCAATAAAAGCAGCACTCCTGAAAACATTCAGCTCTGCTGGAGAGCATGCAGTGAAATTGTGATTAAGAAGTATTCGTTTATTTAAGATGGCGAGGTTCTGCCTCTATGAAAAGGATGTTTTGATTCAGATCATCAGGAAGGAGTGTGCTTTTCTTTGTTCATTCATCTTGGCAACAGAAACCACTGTTACTGCTTTTCATTCTCTCATGACATCTCACTCCGCTTTATATTGCGTTTTGGCTGCGGCTGCCGCTTTGCTTCCAAGTAAATAAAGCGCAGTGACTGCGTTCTGCTTTAACATTGTTTGCCTTGAAACACAGGAGCCGTAATGAAATCAGTGTTTGGAAATGAAACTCTTATTTTGTTTTCTGCCTCTGTTTTCCCTACGGCTTTAATGTCTGGATCTAGTGCCATAGATGAAATATATCTAACCAATTCTACAAACATAATTGGCTGTAGATTTATATAGTCTGGCAGACAGGTAGATAGACACATCTATCATCTGTCTATATGTTTAATTCGTTCTATCTATCTATCTATCTATCTATCTATCTATCTATCTATCTATATATCTATATATCTATATATCTATCTATCTATTAGGGGTGGGAGATATTGACAAAAATGAATATCTCGATATTTTTTTCCAATATCTCGATATCGATATTCAGACGATATTTTTGCCATCCTTCAAAGAAATGTATGCAAACTGGCAAAGAAGGTCCAGTTGGTCTTTTGACTTGCTGCATTTGACCTATTATTGTAGGCTATAGAAAAAACAATAAAGGAGCTAACTAAACAGAATCTGAGGTAGCCCCTACTTTTTCCACTTACAAAATAAAACAATAAAAA
>NC_137123.1:59165399-59232899 GCF_949319135.1 Squalius cephalus
GAAAAAGAAATTATATATATATATAGTTCATGCAAACAGCTCTATATATAAAGTGAATTGTAAAGATTTAAGGATGCATTCCCTGAGGTCTCACAAATGTTATTCCTGTTAAATCCACCAACAATTATTACCTATTAGTTTGCTGTAAACATAAAATTACTCTTCAGAAGCACTTGTGTTATGAGTGCTGGCGACATAGTCGCTCTGAAAGAACAAAATGAAACTGCATTTGTTAGTCTGGAGTCTTGAGTCTGGCTATGTTTGGCCTTTATCTGTCTCCAGCGTTTAAACGAACACACACACTGCGTTTAGGGTTAAGACTGCAGTATTTCTGTTTCAGTTGTTCTTGGGTGGTCAGAGCTGACAGACACACTACACACGCTGCCGACGGATCATAACCACACACACACACCACAGTACAGTGCACAGTCTACACACACCCACACACTTGTGTTTGTAACTAACTTTGGCAGGTGAAATAGTGAACGGACTACAGTCACGCTTTCGAGTGAACTATATTAAACATCAACCGCTGCATGCGTGAAACCTTCACACACGTGTTCTGCAGCGCAGGCTTTGACATAAAGGTTGCCGGCTCGCTGGTGTTCGTTTTTTTTTTAGAGGCCACGTGGAGCTTGATGGATCGTAGATGGATGTAATGTAGGCCGTAACCCTGAAAATATTAAGAATGCAAATGCATAATGTAGTTTTTTTCTTTCTTTCATATAGCATCCATTACCCTTCTATCTCCAGATGCCCTCCATTTATTCACGTAGTTTTGTAAAGACCCCTGCTTCGTGCTTTTTATATGTTTGGTCCTGCTGTAGCCGCAGCTTTTATCCTTTTTGGCTTAATTTCCCAGACTGCATACATTCCCTTTTGTTTTTCATTTATTATTCACAAGACACATTTACTTTAAAAATGATAAGTAGTACAACGGGTTTTTTTTTTTTTGTGCAAATCAGCTCTCTTTGAGTGAATGTAAATGTTTAATTTGCAGGAAGTTTACACATTAAGTGTTCCAGTTGTGGAGTTAACCTTCTTCCTAATGCGGTTTACCTTCCTTGATTTTGTACCAGAACAAAGCTGTCAGCGTTCCCCGATGAAGAGCGAACCCAACCTGTAAAAAAGAGAATAATATATCTTTGGCCGAACAGTAAGATCCTGTTGCGTTCACTAGCATGGAATGATGGTGTGTTGGTTTCCTTGCAAGGCTTCTTAACTAGCTTAACCTGCAAAACTTTGATAAACCAGCTTCAGAAGAACCATGGTTATGTTGGTTCGCCAGTTAGACCATGAAAATTGCTGTTATTTACTCGCCCTCCTGTTTTTACAACCTCATATGCTTTTTTATTTATGCCATGGAACAAATACTGAGAATTTTAAAACCCTAACCACATTTGTCAAGGAAAGGCAAAAAACATAATTAAAACGCCATAAGAAGTCATACTTGACTATAAATCACGTTATGACTATATTTCAAGTCTTCTGAAGTCATATGAGAGATTTGTGATGAACAAATGCAAATTTAAGTCATTATTATCTGGAAATCTTTTCCACAGCAAAAACATGGGGTGAGAATATGATTGAATGAAGACTTGATTTTGACTGAAGTCAAATAATTAAGTTAGCGTAAAGTCATATGACTTCAAATGTCCTGAAATAACATTTATGGAATTTGTCAAAATTTATTGTTTTGTATTACATAGAAAAAAATAACAACAAAGATATGGAACGGCATTATTAGGGCCCTATAAAATCCGTTTTATTTTTTCCCAAATTCCGTTTTTTTCCGTTTTAATTTTTGCAAATTCCTTTTTTTCCATTTTAATTTTTGCAAATTCCTTTTTTTCCGTTTTAATTTTTGGGAATTCAGTTTTTTTTTTTTTTTTTTTACTTTTCAGTAACAACAAAATATGAATGGTAATGAGCTTTATACTGTCCAGTAAAATAAATTATATTAGTTTATATAAGTTTAAATAAAAGTGCTCCATTAGCTTTTTCTTTCAAGTAAAAAAAAAAAAGGACAAAAAAAAAAAAAAAAAACTCTAATTTTCAGTTATACATAAAGTACTTATAAGAATAATCTTTTCCATACAGTAAATTAAAGTGCATCAAAAACAAGGCAAAATAAAGCAAGTAGGGCCTACTCACTGAGTTAAGAAATTAAAGTTGTAAAAATTATAGGGCCCTACATTATGGTGGGTAAATAATGATGGTGAAAAATGACCAACTATTCCTCTAAAAATCTTATCCTTACTAGTTCCTTCATTAACTCTGGATTTGGTTTTCCAGGAGGATGCCCGTGGAGGACTATTCGAACCAGAACTGGTCCAGCCAGAGAGACCCCGTCCATAACCCGAACCCCATCTACGAGACCCATCGAGACAACTATCCTTCACGCTCTCCCCGGTTGCCCGTCCCCAGACCCATGGAGGCCACGGGCGGTGACTACCCTTCCTCTCCAGCGCAACAGAGGGGTCCCATGAGGTACGATATCCCGCCTTCGTCCAACCCAGGTGCCAGAGGACCACCGCGATATGAAACGCTAAACCAGGGGAACTATCGGACGGCCAGTCCTGATCGCTACGGGCCATACGGAGACGAACAATACCAAGATCCCCGGCAGAAGAACCCAATCGGAGCTGTCTAGAGGAGGACGAAGTCGGTTTGTGTTGAAAAGGCAAGTGGTTGTGTAAAGTAGGTCATTTTGTCCATTTAAGGGGACACTGAAGGAACAATCTAATTGGTTTTCTTAGACGTATGCATAGCCATCGATTACTGATTAAGTAAACTTTGTGATTTTTTTTTTCTTGGATGTCAGCCATTTTTCCTCTTAATTAGCAGGATGGGATGTGTGTATTGCTCAGTTCTGGACATCAACTCCAGAGTTACACCAGAGTCAGTGAAGTTTGAATTGTACAGCTTTACAAAGCATTTAGGGTTGTATACTGTATGTTTTGCATGTATTTAATTCATGACACCACACAGATGTGTATATGATGGTCCGCTGTGGTTAGTATGGCCACCCTAGTTGTACCTTTCGTTTTGTTGATGATGTTATAGCCTCTAATTATGCTAAAATGTCAGATTGCTTTATGATTTTTCCAGATGTTTATATATTGGGTGCCTTATGCTAGCTCGGGTGAGAAGAAATTTACCATCAGTTTACGTATTTTGTGGTTGAAGAATGTTTTTTCTTTTAGATTTTTATTGCATTTTATTGCCTTTGCAGTAACCTTGTCATCCTACAACACTGCATTATCTTTTTGTGGGTTTTATTCTGTGAATCAATCCTAAAGTGTTTGTTTTTTTCCGTGCAATGTTTTAAGGGTAATATTCTCTTTCTGTCACCTTCCTCCTTGATTCATTTTTGTTAAACTTTTCTGGGATCCAAAAACAAGGAAACGGGCGAGGTTCCACAAATGTCTGATCTGATCTCAAAGTCTCAAACAACTGTTTTGACTTTTATCTTCGGTTTGAGATTATAACATTCCTGGCATTTGTATCGTAGTGTGAAACGCTGCCCCCTAGGCGCAGTACAACTTGTTGCGCAAACACGTTACCAGTAAAAACAGGATCCCGTAAGAACCAACTTCGAAAACAAACAAAATGACTTTTTGCACCTACTTTATATTCAGTTTTTGCACATTTAATGCCTGAGTGAAGTGGTTTGCAGTAAAATGGCCAGATTGAAACTGGAGATGCTGAGAACATGCAGAATACAGTACATGAAGTTTCTATTTTTATTTTTTTTATCTTGTACACATGCTACTCATAAATCAACTTAATACTATGTATGGATATTCAATCGATGTTCAATCTTGTGTCTGTCTCGTCACTGAAAAGTTGATTTTGGATAATATTTTTATATCACATTTTTCATTCAATGTTTATTGAAAATCTATCTTTGTGTTTATTTTACTTGGATTTTATTTTAATGTTTTAATTTAATATTTTTATATGTGTTTTTCTTTACTAACAGCAGTTAAAGGATTTTTTTTTCTTCAATTTATTATGAAAGTTAACAGAAGAGATAAAATATTGTGCAATTTTTCTTATTTAGCCTTTATTTGTAAAATTAAATTCGTTTTTTTTTTTTTGGCTCTTATATTTTTATAAAAATCAAGATGCTGGTCTGCATAACTCGTGAAATCAAATAACATGGATGAAAACGCAATGTTTTGTTGTTTTGATACCTTATTCTTACTGTGTAGTTTTTATTTTTTAAAGCTGTGCAAATGTTGTATTAACTGGAAATAAACGTGTGTCTTGCCACTACACGC
This sequence comes from Squalius cephalus, assembly GCF_949319135.1. Lineage (NCBI taxonomy): Eukaryota > Metazoa > Chordata > Actinopteri > Cypriniformes > Leuciscidae > Squalius > Squalius cephalus. The sequence goes on from NC_137123.1 coordinate 59,169,686, forward strand.
GCCATTACCAAAAATGAATCTAGATGTTATAGGCCTCAATTTTGCGGCAAATAAAATGGTTATGACATCAGTTAAGAATGGTTACGACATTTTGGTACCTTATTTGTTTATTTTAAATCAAATACTGTATGCTTTTTATTTTTTTGTGTAAATAAAATGGTTTTGGTTTATGACAGATTGATGATGACCTCAGTGAAGCTGTTTCGTGTTCATTGTTCTTTTGTACAGTCGTATAGCTTCAAATTCATAATGATGACTGAGTGAACATACTTATCTAACATTACTGATAATTACTCCAGCTGATTAGTACTAATTCATCCTCTACCAATTAAGCTACGGAGGGCTGCGCTGAAGTTATTAGGGTCTAATGGACCTATTTGGAAATCTTGCTGATTAGGAACTTGGCATTAAAGTGTTTGCATATATCTTGGCAATCATTTCTGTTTAATTAACCCGTGGATGAGGAGAGAGAGATGTTAGGTGGGATTAATGCATTGTGAGAGCAACAAAAGGTTGATCAAATCTGAAAAGAGAGAAAAGAACTATACAGTATCTATTGTGTTATATCATTTTAATCTTCATTATTTAGGGAGAAGGACCACCATGCGTGTTTATGTTCAGCACTCTCTTGCTCCAACATTATTTCTTGCTCTTGTAAAATGTAATGTATTGATATACTACGTAGACTTATACTAAATTGTTTTAATATGGATAAAGAAACTAGCATTTGTTTACAATACAATAATCTACAGAAGTTACAGTACAATAATCTACAGAAAATATCGTTAATCATGGTTTAACTTTGTCTCATTGATGGATTTTCTATCACGTGCTCATCTCACTGGGATCTGCCATGTTGCGTGACCTCTTACATTCTGCAGATTTCCTCTGATGTTTATAAGTTTTAAGTCAACTACATACAGACTTATTAAAAGTACAGTAACAAAAACTTGTTTAAAGGGGCTACATGTAGGATTCAGAAAGCCTTGTTATTAGCGACATCGGTGGCCGTTAAGTGAACTGCAGTCAGCAACTTGTTGCTCGTGCGCACGCAACGTACAAAAGACTGAACGTGATTCAAGGCCCCGATATACTCACGGGGAAGTTTTTCAGAATAGCTCTTTCTGCATTATCCTGGACACTGTAAACATTCACTTCAGTTCAAACATCCCGAGTCCTTCACATAAAAATAAGTTTTCAGGCTTTCATAAGCACTATTCGGACAGGATGGAGTAATGTAATTTTACCACAGGACGTCTGTAATATTAATGGCCAATTCGCACGGGATAAGATATCTCAGTAAAACTAGCAGAAGCGGGAGGAGTAACTCGATTTACACACCGCCATCACCCTCCTGTCGTCATGTGTGTATTACGTTGCTTCCTGATATCACGTGCACAAACACATATAACCTATATTTATATATATAAAACGGTTATGTCCGGTCGAACGATGCATTAACTTCAGATTGGACTGTGTTGGTAAAAGGCACTTACCTAACGCTAAAAGATGTTTCGTGCCTCTAACAAGTGCTTTCGATCTTCTTTCTGGTCTGAATGGTATGTGGAAAACACTAGAGTTTTGCCACAGACTCGTCCCAGCATCTAGAACGCAACTGAATGCTTTTTCAAGCGTCTCCATACTTGGAAAAACTGCGGAAAACTACTTTTAAACACGAAATGAAATATTTACGTACATATTTACAGCGGGTCTATTCGCACGGGACTAGTATTACCTGAGGTAATTTTTCCGGACCTTTTTACTGAAGGTATGGCATTGTATAGACAACCTAAGAAGTCTGGGAAGGTCTTGATTTTAAAGTTTCATTACAGGCTGTTCACATATTGGCAATAAAAAAGAGATTAAAATGTGAAAATCTGTAATTAATAATTAAAAAAGTCTTTGGGATGTGCTGGAGTAGACTTTACAGGGTTCTTGACTCTTGTAATAAAGAGCTTGTGTTGTCAATGCAAGAGTCCAGCACTCTGTAAAGTCTCCTCCAGCACATCCCAAAACCTTTCAATGAATTTAAGGTCTGGTGCCGATTCATGTGTGAAAATGATTATTCAAACTCCCTCCCAACCATTCTTTCATAATTTGAGCCTGGTGAACATTGTCATCCTGGAATATTGCCATGCTGTGTCTTTCCTACAGGGTTGTTTAAGAAATAAAAAGTTACACACTCCATCAGTTAGGGTTAGAAGAACTGTTGCCAAACATATAACATGCAATCATAGACTGCCGATTTAAATCCATACAGCGACTTTTTCTTTGGCTGTGCAGTGTATACATACATATATATATAATTAAATAATCCGTTTTAAATGAATAAGTTTCAAAATATACGCAGACAATTATTTTTGAAGTATTGGACCTCTCACTACACCAAATTTAATATACTACTAAGACTCATGTACCATTCCCAATAGGCCCCCTGTAATGGCCTTGAAGCTCTCGATGACCTCACTATGAAAATGAAATGCACATTTCATCCCTCTGTGTTCTTGTCCTTCACAGTCATCAACCGTTTATTTCAATTATGTCCTCTCCTTTCATTGGCGAGTCTCATATCCGTGCTGATCTTGCCAGTTGAGTGGATTTTGCTCATTTCATTATGCTGCCATTATAAGAGACTCCAGCGAGACGTTATCAGCGGAGCCTCAGAACAGACCAGCCAGAGAGAATACTAGCCTGCCCTTCACCTGCCTTAAACACTGCATGTAAGTGCCTTCAGTCACGAGAGCGTCGTGTAATTGCTAAGAGCACACCTGTTTTACAGCCAACACACTCCAAGACATCCGCCCTGCTTTTAACTCAGAAATCTGATGCTAACTGAAATATAGTTTGCTGAACAATTTTGACATTGAGCACATACTGATCAACGCATAGCAGGAGTGTCAAACACACAAACATCTAATTGTTCTTCCATCTGTTTTTGTTCAGACTCCCATTATTTCTTGGATTTAGCCTGCAGATTCAGTAAGTTATCAAATTCTACACACACACACAAGAGTTTACCATGCAAATGCCACCAAAACCCACTTTTTCAAAGAGGCTTATAGACCAGGACGTGCATGGAGACCGAAGATCAAGTTCAGTTATACATGCATTATATTATACATTAGATGACTGCATTACTGTAGCTATTAGCAAGATGTTACGAACCCTACATTACATACAACCAATGACTAAACGGCTAACATTACCAACAGCCCACATGACTGAGGCGACGTCATCCAAAGTCATTTTTAACCGCGATCTTCATACTATTGATCATTGATCAAGAAAATAGTCCTTCACTTAGAACTGAATAGATTATCAATGATGTATGCGTATTTACATTTCGCGGTATCAGAAGCAAAGGTCAAGTCAAATCGTCCTCCTTTAGAATGACATGAAGCTTAATTTAGATCTATAGTACTTCATGCACACACACACACAGCTAATGACCTTCCTCAGCTGACCGGCTGGCATGGCCCGTTGGAGGTGCTGCCAGGTGTTTTGGTTGACAGAACAGCGCGGGCTGCTCGTGTCCCACATTTCAGACGCAGTATCGGGTTCCTGCATCAGGATAAAAGGAACGCTCCTATTAGCTTAGTGCTAAGAGCTGCGGCCGGCAGCCAAGAGATGTGTATCTAAGACTCACTGCATTGGCACTGATGTTGGGAATGCCATTTTTCCTTGCACACAAAGTACTGTGGTAATACCAAGATATTCGCTGAAGTATCATTTTAGTATCATGGTAGGCTATATGAATATGGTAATCAATTAGTACTTAAGAACCCAAAACTACATGGTTTCTGGACATATATTATTATTGAAAGTACTTTGGAGCAACATGAAAATACCATGGTAATACCATTGTACCACCACAGCCCATTTTATATGAGAAATTTACATAAGCCCAACCACATAAATGGTAAATTGACATCTCTAAATGGTGTTTTTGGTTTTTTTGTTTGGTTGTTTTTTACATTTACCATAGTAGTACCATGGTCTTTTTTGAAGTATCGTGTACTTTGACATCTGTAAATTACAATAAGCCCAAATAAGCAAAATTTATGTTTGTATTGAAAGATTTTGACCTCAGCATTGTGATGTGTTTGACACTTGTTGGTACTACCATGTTCTTGTACTGTGCATTGTCACGGTCGGTGGCTGTAATGAAGTGCACGAGGAAAGAGATACTCAAAATAAATCTTTAACCCAAGAATCAAAACAATAAACAGGAAAATAACATCTGCAAGACCACGAACAGACTGGAGTGCTGTCAGTCAGTACAGAGAACAACGACAAAAATCGGTGTTGCCTACACCGTGTTATCCTCTTTTTAAAATTTGCACCCTGTTGACTTCAATGGGGCAAGTTTTAAACCTGCTTTTAGCCTCTTAACATCCTTGATGTGTTATTACAAGTGCACAGGTCATGTTGAGTGATTCCTTCAGAGTGAACGCGGGTGAATCTGACTGCAGTAGATGTGAAAGATATTAATAAAAGTGATGTTAATTCAGCCAGCGCACATACCTGTATATTTCCTGTTTTCGGTCGAAGTCCACAGTAGTCGATTGTCGAGTTCACATTGACAGCTGACAGTCTGAGATCACGCACGTGAACTCGACAATCGACTGTGGACTTCGACCGAAAACAGGAAGTAAATACAGGTATGAGCGCTGGCTGAATTAACATCACTTTTATTCATATTATTCATGTAGGCAACACTGATTTTTGTCGTTGTTCTCTGTATTGACAGCACTCCAAATTTACAAAAAAATGAGCTCAATGTTAAAATTGGCCGGAGTTCTCCTTTAACATGACACACCTGAATAGCATACTAAAATCAATCAGAAACCATAGAAACAAACAGGGCAGAGAACAGATGAGAACTGAACTATTTAGCAGACTACAAGATTAACAATGAGACTCACACGACAACGATATGCTTGAAACAGAAGTTTTTCCTTTGAGTTTTCCTGCGTACAGACGACACCACTGTCAAAACGATCCCCATTCAAGCTAGGTATATGCTCGACGCGTCCGTACAGCAAAAATGACGTCATTTGCAGTGTGGGCGGTCGTGCGCGTTGGGTGCGCAAGACCCCATTTCGCTTGGCAGTGTGCGCGACGCCGCATCCGAAGATGAACGACTTCGAGCCGAATCTGGCCGAGCTCGAACTTCTCACCACACCGGCACCCAGTTTGCACGTCTAAATTAGTTGCTTACATTTAAAAATGAGCATACAATAGCATAAAAGTATTTTTAATGAACCATATTTTCGGTCCATGTTAATAAAAAATGAATTATGTTTTGTGAAATTAGAAAATATTTTAAGAGATCGTTAATTTAGTTGTATAGCCTACATACATGTTAATTAACCTAGCCTATATTTGTGTGTTTATTCAAAGGCAGTTTTTGGTTCTTTGGACTTTTAAAAAAATAAACTCACTCTCTAAAGTTGAATTACCTAACATTACTTAACATTGTTATTTTCATCACATTTCAAACTATAGAACCTAACATTATAATAACAGTGGTATAGGCTTTTAAACAATTTTGGAATTAACTTGCAGGCTAAATGGCTAATTCAACTATGTAGGCTATGGATGAAAACAAAAAAAAACACACCCATTTATAAAATTACAGAGCCAAGCCTATCATGATACCATTCTTCTTGGTATTTTGTTATAATTTATTTATATCGGTTTTCATTAATCTTTTAACTATTCAGCCCGTCTGATTTGGAGGCTTCACTTAAGCAATGAGTCAAAAAGGTTTTACATCTGCGTCATTACATCTGTAAAGACATTCAGACATACCGTCACACTTTACATGGGCTGACCAAGCTCCTGCGTCCTGGTGGACTTCTGGTCATGGTAGGTGTTCTGGGTGAGACCTTCTACAAGGTGGATGAACAGTCCTTTTCTCAGTATGATATTGAGGAAGCGCTCAGAGGTTTAGGCCTCTCTATCCACGAGTTTAATATACTGCCTGTAGAAGACCAGAAGAGCAACTCAGTGTCTGACTTTGAGGCTGTTTTTCATCTTGTGGCGAGAAAACCTTCCGACTGAATTGAGGAATTTATATAATAAAGCAAAATCGGTTGTATTTAAAACTTGAGCATGCAATCAATCCTGTTTTATAGAACTATGATTTTTATTGTTTATTAATAAACAGCACAAGATGAATATGGAATGCATAACTCTTAAAAACTATACACATATATCAACTAACGTTTTTTTTTTACTTTTATTTACTAATGAAATAAACATTGGCATACTGTGAAATCAATTTGATGATTTGTGTTCTTTACATGACACACTTTAAAAGAGAGCTTTGCCTTGCCTTGGAACCATTTTAAAAACAGAAAGCCACAACATATGGGAAATAACCAACACACTTAAGCCTTGTATTATTTGAGGAGTCTTTTGGTGACAGACAGTGGGGAAGTTGGTTACCTGGGTTGGTTGAAAATATGACCTACATAAAGCTTGGCCTTGGTGTATTCAGTCATCACTTAATTATTAACAAATATGTTGCCATTTAATATGAATCATGTCTGCAAAGTTAATGTTACATTTTTACAAGGTGTAGTTGTACACATGTTGCATGCTTCATATTAGACTCTGGACAAAAAAAATCTTAAGAATAGTTTGTTTCTATCCAGTTGGTTATTGGCTTTTACCGATAAAACAGACACTTTACTCTTGTTCTGAGGACATAGTTTAACCTGCTGTCTTATTTGATTTTTTTATTTTAATTTGTATACACAACAACTCTGGAAAAAAATATGATAATAAAAGGTTTTGGGTTGAACACCAAATTACAAAAACATTATTATGTTAAAGTGAAAAAAGTTCTGTGTGTGTTCAGTTATAAATATAGCCTATGCTGTGTAAGTTATATACTTTTGAAAATGACAGGCCAATAACTTAAACATTTAATAACCCATATAAATAAATTATAATGTATAATATGGAATATATAGCATTTACTTAATTTACAATGTAACATTTATTAATTTACTCTAGCAGTTAAGATATCAGTAAAGAAAGGCCACAATAAACTAAAGGATTAAAATGTGGGTAAATCTAAAAGTAAGTCTGCTTTAAAAAAATATTACAAGTTCGAACATGGTTATAATGTGCGCGTTGAGAAACACATTCAAATTGGTCGTCTTAACATGGTAAAACTGTGCGTCTTTACACCTACTGAAGTAACGCGACGTTAACTGACGACCAGAATGTGCATCTTTCTTTCTTTTACAAAAGAAACACGTAAAAAATTGCAGCGTTAATGCGGACAAACAGTGCGTGTTGACGCGGTCAAAATTCACGCGTTTCATTTAAAGACTTTTGGCTCCGTTCGCCTTCCACAGTATTCTGCTGCCAGGCCATTATATGGTGATGAAACACTATAGACTGAACACGTAATATGCGTGTGGATGACGTCATCGTCTTCGGAGATTCGCGTTTTTGTTCTTTACACGGAGACCGTTTTCAAAAACTTGCACTTTGAAACGCGTTTTCAAAAGTTTGCATCTTCAGGCACCCAAAAACTCTGTTGTCGTGTAAACGAATGGCCAAAACGCATAAAAAGTTTTACGTTTTTAGTTGAAAACGGTGTTTTTAGTTGAAAACGGTGTTGCATAAACAGAACAGAAAAACAAAAACAAACTCAAAACGTGACACATGGTACTGTGGTAATTCTATGTTTATTTTGTACCCTAATATTCTCTGAAGTATCTTTCAGTATCATTTCACAAGCATGGAATGAATATAATCATTGAGTAACAAGGTATTGCCATGACTTACAGTGCAATGCATAAGTGAATACACCCATGCTAAAGTTGACTAAAAAGAGGAATAAAAAATCATATTTTGGAAATTGAACTTAATGCCTTAATTTAAAAAAATTAGGAAAAATCCAACCTTTAAGGACACCAATTTTCTTTGTGAATGAATAATGTATCGTAAATAAATAAATGTTCTTCCTTAAAATACATGGTGCATAAGTGAGTACACCCCTATGTTAAATTCCCATAGAGGCAGGCAGATTTTTATTTTTAAGTATTTTTATTTTATTTTTTTTAGGATACTATGCATCCTGATAAAGTTCCCTTTGCCTTTGGAATTAAAATAGCCCCACATCATCACATAGCCTTCACCATACCTAGAGATTGGCATGGTTTTATTTCAGTTAGCCTAAAAGCTAGTTTGATTTGCATTGAGAGATGATCTTATGGAAAGTACCCCATGCCAATCTCTAGGTATGGTGAAGGCTATGTGATGATGTGGGGCTATTTTAATTCCACAGGCCAAGGGAACTTTATCAGGATGCATAGTATCCTAAAAATTTTTGTAAAAAAATACTTAAAAATAAAAATCTGCCTGCCTCAATGGGAATTTAACATAGGGGTGTACTCACTTATGCGCCATGTATTTTAAGGAAGAACATTTATTTATTTACGATACATTATTCATTCACAAAGAAAATTGGTGTCCTTAAAGGTTGGATTTTTCCTAATTTTTTAAATTAAGGCATTAAGTTCAATTTCCAAAATATGATTTTTTATTCCTCTTTTTAGTCAACTTTAGCATGGGTGTATTCACTTATGCATAGCACTGTACATGGTACAATGGAAGTACCATGATGTTACAAAAAAAACTTTGGAGTAGCCTACCATGAACATACCATGGTATTGTCATCTGATACCATTACTGTACTATGGTACTACCGCAGTGTATTTTACCATGGTACTTTTGGAAGTAACTCCTACTTTGACATTCTTAAATTACCACAAGCCCTATATAAGATAAATGGAAGCCTCTGATTAGAGATTTCAACCTCAAAATGGGCATTTGTATGTTGACGCAAACAAAAAGGTACCATGATACTATCATTTTTGTTAATGATGATGTTGTTGTTACTTGCAGTACTGCTTTAAATACCATGCTAGGCTATTTGAATAATCATTCAGTACCATGATATCTATCAAAGTACCTTGGCATCGCTACAGGGAAATAATCTATAAATTTTCATAAGCTCAACAAAACAAAAGCTAAATAGTGACACTAATACATCAACCTCTATGTTGGACATTGCTGGGGTTGAACTTTGATAAAAATGGCGCAAATTTAAATTAGAAAATGTCCTGGGTAAAAGATTGATGATTACATCACAGACTAATATAATATTGTTAGCAGTCTGAGTTATGCTAACTTCAGTTGATACATTTCTGCAGACTCAGTCTGGATGGATAACCACCAAGAACAACAACCCGTTTTTTTCTTCTGACTCATTTAGTCGATAATCGGGAAAGGGCATTTTTGAAAACGAAGCAATACAGGCTTGTGTGTGTGCCTTCAATTAAATCATAGTTCTTGGACAAGACCTCTGCAGCCATCATAAATCACACTGATGGATCTCTCTCTCTCTCTCTCTCTGTCTCTGTCTCTCTCTCTCTCTCTGTCTCTCTCTCCCCCTCTCTCTCTCTCTCTCCCGCTCTCCCTCCATGTTTATGCATTCCAGAATTCTCCGTCGTCGCATATACAGTTACTGTAGAAACCGGCACGCCAATCCAATGAGAGATTCCAGATGGAGAATTCCACACGTCCTGGTACAGAGTCAAGGCACCGCCGGGAATGGGGCGCGTCATATTGGCACGAAAGCCACACATCTTCGTTTAATGCGACGCCGCCGATTCATTAACAGCTGAGAAATTTCTCTTTCTCGTTAAGATGTGCAATTACTGTCTAATTGAGACTGGCAAAGCGTAAATAAACTCTGAGGTCACACTTGCTACTGCAATTTCCCTGCAGACGGATCCAGATCTTGACCGACTTCACAAATTTGATTTTACGTTTCACGCTTGTTTTCTTCTCCAGCTGGCAGACAATTGGCCGGTCAGGAGCGGAATTGTGTGATTTCAGGGCTCATTTCCCAGGCAATTCCTAAAAGAGACTTTAAAAACAGCTTGGGAAACACTTTGCATTGAACAAAACATCAACCCTTGCTAACAGATACGGGATGTAGCAGGAGAATCATTTTACTGCTCAGAGGTCGTGCTTTTTCTGGAGACTTTGTCTCAGATGTTTTACATAAAAGTCCAGGTGAAATACAAATTGACATAAAATATTTTTTTTTCCTATATTCTTTCTTTTTTATTCTTTTTATTTTTTAAAGAGACAGAACACATTAATCAACATGAGCTCTTAAATGGATAGTTCACCCTTTACTCACCCTCAAGTCATTCTAGGTGTATATGACGTTCTTCTTTTAGACGAATACAATCGGAGTTATATTAAAAAATGTCCTGGCTCTTCCAAGCTTTATAATGGCAGTGAATTGCTGTTTCTGTTTTGAAGTCCATAAAAGTGCATCTATCCATCATAAACGAACTCCACACGGCTCCGGGGGTTAATAAAGCCCTTCTGAAGCGAAGCGATGCGTTTGTGTAAGAAAAATATTCATATTTAAAACTTTATAAAGTAAAATTCTAGCTTCCGACCTAACCATACGCAGTCTACTTACGCCTAAAGCACAACTTACGTGCTTTGTGACGCTGAAGTAGCGTAGTGCATCATGGCGTAGAGTAAATATCAGCAGTACGTCACATTACTCACATAAGTTGCGCTTTAGGCTTACGTGCAATCCGTATGTTCGCTTGTCTGGAAGCTAGTTATTTTACTTTATAAAGTAAAATATTTTTCTTCATCAACCAGTCAGGGACTACAGATGAAAATGATCCTGTTTGGCAAAATTTGGCACATTTACATGATGGATTCGTTTATGATGGATAGATGCACTTTTATGGACTTCAAAACAGAAACAGCAATTCACTGCCATTATAAAGCTTGGAAGAGCCAGGATATTTTTTAATATAACTCCGATTGTATTCGTCTGAAAGAAGAATGCCATATACACCTAAGATGACTTGAGGGTGAGTAAATCATGGGCTAATTTTCATTTTTGGGTGAACTATCCCTTTAAGTCCATCATGTAAATATGCCAAATTTAGCCAAACAGGAAAATTTTCATCTGTAGTCCCTGACTGGTTGATGGTGAAAATATGTCTACAATTGGTAAAACAATGGTATATAGTAAATAGCACACACACAAAATCTAAATGATTAATTAATGATTATATATATATATATATCATCATATGATATCTATCATATAAAAGCACATTCTGTTCCCCCAGAGAAAATGATTCTGGGTTAGTACCAGTTAAGATGTAAATATGACCAGAAAATATGAAAATAAAAAATATATAAATTAAACAAATGTGTATATAAATAATTATTATATTATAGCTATAAATATATATTTAATTATAAAATAATTGTATAAAATTCTAATTAATAAATTATTAATTAATGATTATATATATATATATATATATATATATATATATATATATATATATATATATATATAATCATTAATTAATAATTTAGATTTTTTATGCATTGCATTGATTATAAACATGAGCTGTAAGTAATCTAAATCATGGGTATACTGAGGTTCTATTTTATATAATAAAATAATGCATAATCAATTCATGCGAGTGGAAATCACTTGCACGGGTCATCATGACGGAATGAAGTTAAAAGATTGGATGTCACTTTACAAGGATAGTAAAAGTCATTGTTTTTCATCACACGTCTCACTCTACAAACTATAATGTTTATGTTTGGTGGCTATACTTTCAAAAAACATGCATTTTTGCAAGATTAAACTTAAACGCTTGCATGAAAAATGCTGTTGATTATTCTGTTCACATTTTGCAATTAAATTCATTATCAGACCCTTATAAATTAGCATTTGTCAAGCAAAACGGTGATTTTCATCCATCCACTTGCAGCAACCCCCCCGCCCTCTTCTCCTTCACACACTCACTCACTCGACCCCAATCACCCGCGAACCCCGTGACCACCACCAACTGCTTGCCCTTCTCACTCACTCCTCTCTTCCTGCACAAACTTTCCATCCCTCTCTCATTCCTCTGGTTTGGGTTACCACCTCGCTGGGCTCTGACCGGCTTCACTGGACGGTTCAGGCATGGCTCACTGTATTCTACCCGTGTGGATCTTATTTATCACTTTCCATAGTCCTCAATCCTCATCCATTACAGGTGTGAAATGGAAGATTTTTCCTATTAAATGACTTGCGTACCTATAAAAGCTGTCATTACATTCGAATAAGGAATTTGTCTCATGATTGTTTTTTAACACAGTTGTTTACTTTCTGAATGCATGGTCCCGGTTTTATTGTGAATGATTCGTTTGTGCATGTTTTTCCAAAGAGAGAAAAAAAAAGGCCTCAAAATCTTTGAACAACTTGCTCTGCCTCTGAAACGATGTTTCACTGTAAAGTCAAATGAACTTTTATGAGTATTTAGCACTTTTTTTTTCCAAGTTCACAGAACTGATATATTTTAAGTAAACTGAACTGTTTCATTGTTTTGATTTTTATGAAATTATTTCTTTTAATTTAGACGAACTTAAGTTTAACTGAAACGGCTGGGATGTCTATATCCCAGCATGCTTTGCCGATGGCACTCGAAAGGGGGAGTAAATGCTAAAATTAAGTGTAATATAATGTTTGTTTGTTTGTTTTTGTGCAAGATTAATGTTAAGTGGGAGATTTAGTAGTGATTAATGTTTTGTTATGCTAATTTAGAAGAATTTCTGTTAATGTTGGTTTACCATCATGGTGACACGTGGTGCATGCAGCTTGATTTGAGAGCAAATAAAACCTTTATATTGCTGCACTCATACAGCAAGAGCTTCTGTATAACATATTGTAAACATGTTAATAAATTACTATGTTAGCAAACTAGCTTGTTAAAGCTAGCTAAGTTTATACTAATAAAAGTGTTCACATTGAGATTACATGAAAGTTTAAAGTTAAATGTATGAATTAGTGTACTCAAACATTTCAAGTTAAGAACAATTAAAATGTATAAGTACAAAATAAATATCTGCCAGTTCTGCTTACTTAAACTTTGAATTTCTTAACTTAAAAAATTTGAGGCAAATTTTAAATGTTTTGAGTTTTGCCAACTTATTCGGGTTTTACAGACAAACAATCCAACAAGTATTGGATACTGTTAGCATCTAGCCCTATTCATGTTACGCCCACTTTTAACAATGCAATCAATTCTGATGGACAAAATGAAGTCCTGAAGAATAACCAGATGCTCACCATGCCTCAAAAAAGGTGCGTAGGCCAAAAATCCACACTCAAACAATGAGGGAAACCAACAATTTACTACTACTTTAATGAAAAAGCGGCAAATGTTTTGGTCTCATTGTGACCTTTCTCAATGCCTATGCCTAATGAACAAAAATAAAAATAAAAACCCATCAATGAATACTTGTTTTATTTAGAAAGAAATTGGTTGTAAACATCCATTCATGTTTTGAAGCTTGATTTAAAATGATTGTCTGAAAATAATCAAAAAAATCCAGCAGATTACTAGAGACAATCGTTTTGATTTGCCCTTCAATTTGTAAAAACAAGGGAAAAAAAATAATCACATTATCCTTCAGAAATCATTCTAATATGCTGATTTGCAGCTCAAGAAACTTACTAATTTCTCTGTTGAAAACAGATGTGCTGCTTAAAAAAAATATTTTTTTTTTTTTTTTGGAAAGTGTGATTTTTACTTTTGCAGGATTCTTTGATGAATAGAAAGTTCAAAAGAACGGCTTTTATTGGAAATAGAAATCTTTTATAACATTATATAAGTCTTTACTGCCACTTTTGATCAACTCAATGCAACCTTGCTGAATAAATGTATTAATTAGATTTTTTTTTTTTAAGACCCCCAAATTTTGAGTTGAAAGATCGGATAACTCTTGTGGTATTTTAACGTTTATCATGGTACAAGATCTTAGCCCTTGTACTCCCATTGTAAGCGCATTACTAATCTTTATTTGTTTTCTGATGCTATGCAATAGATGCATGTGCATACCTGTTGAGATTTTAATAAAACTATTGAATGTAATTTCATAGCAAATTAACAAAATGCGCTAACCATATAAAAAAATAAATAAAAAAAAATCTCAAAAGTTGAGAAATAGGTCTGCTAATGGTTAAACGTTTGTAATTAATTCTTTATTTCACTTTTTTGATACCATGAAAGTGTTGTAAAGTATGATTCTGAATATTACACCACAGTCTGTCTCTCTGAAATCCAACTAACAAAGCTGAAGGAAGTGTCAAGGTAACAGCAGAGCTATTGTTCGTTCAGAGCAACAGCTGATAAGTCCCCTATGATAACACTGTTGACGTGAGCAAACCGAGGCCTGGACCGACTGAAAACACACCCACACACACACACACATCCCCGACAGGCACGTCCAGACACAAGTCGGACTCGCTCTGACCGCCACCGCTGCTCTGTGGTTAACCTGCGCGCTCTACCGGGGTCACGCCAAATGAAGTGTGCTGGGATCCGTGTATTTTTCAGGTCAGGGCTCATTGGCATCAGTCTGTGAACACTAGGAATACGGTGAAGGATGATATATGTCTGCTTTCAGCAACTGTCCAGACTCTTTCTCTCTCTCTCTCTCTCTCACACACATACACACGTTATCATAAGATCTCAGTCCATGTTTGCAGGACTGGTTGCACACTCTCACTTACACTAAATGTCTCTGTGGTGTGCGCTTGTGTGGAGGCGGTCAAAGGTGGCACTCTGGTCACTGAACCACATCTCATATCGGCACCATGGGAACCCTGGGTCATAAATCACTGAGTATTTTGACAGAAATGGGGAAAAGAAACCCCCCCACACATGACATTTAGCCCGATGGCTGTATTATAATCAGGGTTATTATATTTAGCCTAACTAAAACCATTAAAAAAATATAATAAACGTGGTAACACTTTTGTTAACATTGGTGAATGTATTAACATGAACTAACCATGAGCAATACATTTGTTACTGTATTTGTTCATCTTTGTTAATGTTAGTTATTAAAAATACAGCTGTTCATTGTTTGTTCCTGTTACTTCACAGTGCATTAACTAATGGCAACAGATGCAACTTTTGATTTTAATATTTTAATAAGGTATTAGTAAAGTTGAAATTAGCATTAACAAAGATTAATAAATGTTGTAGAAGTGCAGTTTATTATTAGTTCATGTTAACTAGTGTAATTACAAAAACTTGAACTAAAATAAAAATGTAAAATATAACAATAATTCAAAATATTTATAAAAGCTATAATAGTATCTCTATTATACTAAAATCATATTCTGATTCACATACTATCTGCCCTAAATATGAGTTTAGCGCTGCGTCTGAAATCGAATACTTCCCTACTATACAGTATGAGGAAATCTGTACGCCAACAGAGTAGTGTGTCCGAATACTAGGGCTGGGTAAAAAATGTCAATTTCTCGATTTTAATCAATTCTCATTTTTACGAAACAATATCGATTCTTAAATCCCAAGAATCGATTAGTCATCCTGTTTTCAGTTGATGAATGAATGGAACATTGTTGCGCACATCCCATCCAATAAATCGCAATCATCTTTGTGCTTTGTTATTATTGCTATGAAACAAAGTCTCAGATTTCAAATTACGTCCATTTTCTTACGAAATTCAAAAACATAATTACCGTTTTGGCGCTGTGGCGTGAGATCGCTCTGGCTCAGCTCTAGAGAAGCACGTGATCTTCTCTTCCGCCTTAATAATACCAGTTACAGCGCGAAATAAACATGAATGAGCATCTGAAAGTTTGTTAAAAGATAGAGTACAACTTATCGAAGTCCGTATCATGTCACATGGAATCGCTCAATCAGTGTTTCAACGTGGAAAGACGTAGTAAACAATGTCATGTAATGTCACATTTACCTCAGAAAAACCATATCCAGTGACCATAAACTCGTTAGTCAGCTAGAAAAATTATCTCTAGAGAGGAGCATTTTGTTAAATATATGCACCATATTACATATTCATTATCATTTTTAATATTCTTCAATATTTAATGCATGTTTGAATAAATCTGGAAAGTTTATGACAGCCACCATTTAAATGTTTATATAATTTCATATAACTTTATTATTATAAAAATAAATAAAAGTGTATTTTAAGTGTTTGTATACAAATCAGTTCATTTTTACCTTCAATATTATAGTAGGCTAATGAAGCCTATAGGCTACAACTGACTCCCATAGTTTACAATAATAGTTAAGAGATTTGTTTTCCTTGAGAAAATTTGCAATGTATTGTACCTGATATCCAAAATAATCAATATTGAATCGAATCGAATCGTAATTGAAATCGAATCGAATTGCAAGCTTGTGAATCGAAATCGAATCGAATTGTGAAATTTGTGTCAATACCCAGCCCTACCGAATACATAATAGTAGGCAAAAAGAACATTCATTGATCAGCCGTTTTCCCACAAAAGCAGTTTATTCAGCGTAATGAAGCCTCTCCTCCATTGACATCCATTAAAAAACTATAAAAAAAATATTATTATAAAAGTAAGTATTTCCCATAATAGTGAAATGAACTTATTTTTATTTGTTTGAATTTTATTCTATCTAAAGTATATTTTAATATTGAATTTTATTTTTTAATAATATAATAAAATGATGATGATAATAATAATTTTTAATTTATATTTATTTTATTTTATTTAATAATAATGTTTATTTGTTTGTTTGTATATATTTTATTTAAATTAAAGTTTATTTTATTTGCAATAATAATTGTTTATTTCCACATTTTAGCCAGTCGCTGCATGTGTGTATAGTGCAGCGTTAGGGGAATTTTGATGCAGTTGGCCTGTGTTAAGACCTTGTCTCAGAGCCCATGCTGTCGTGACATTTCAACATGAGAGTCACGTCTCGCTCTCCCTCTCTCTGTTAGTCTTATTGCGGTTCACCTGTTCATTACATGTCAACAGAAAGTGACAGTCCTCCTCAAGCCACAGGTATTTCTCAACATTCTCTCTCTCCTCTTGTTGCCTTGCTCTCCAGACATGGTTTTGATACAGACAAATTCAGTTGCCTGTACTCATACACAACATGCGTCCTTCTTATATAGCATGCCTGACCAATCCATACATGATTCATCAATCCATATTGATGAACAAAGGTTTGTCTTTATAATTTTTCATCAATGTATAAAGTATAAAATGCGTTAGCAAGCTAGCATTCATTGTAGTTTGAAACACATTTTTTTGTGATCCAAATGAATTTCCGAAGGAAAAAATCTAATTCAGCCCTAAATTTGTTTTTATATCCTTTTTATCCCAGAAATACGGTACAAAAAGAAAGGAAAAATAGATTGCAAATTCTGCTTTCTGCTGATTTATAGATCATTTAATATATTTCACACCAAAAAAATGCAGGATGCAAGTCTATACATTTTATGCTTGCGTATAGTAAGACAAAAACATAAAGTCTTTGTATTAGTTGGCAAAGTCCTCAGTGTAATCTCTTTAAGAACTGCAGTCCAGCATTACACCAAAACACACACACACACACAGAGAGAGAGAGAGAAAAAGAGAGAGAGAGAGAGAGAGAGAGAGAGAGAGAGAGAGAGAGAGAGAGAGAGAGAGAGAGAGAGAGAGAGAGAGAGAGAGAGAGAGAGAGAGAGGGAGAGTCTCCTAATGGCCAGTTTGGCAGTGTGTGTCTCTGCAATTATTTGCCTGGCTTTTACCCAAGTGTGCACACACACTCTCTCATGGTTTCACTCACCCACCGACACAGATACGAAAACAGACACAGCACGCAAAATATAGACTCATGAGCGCCTCAACAAAGAGTACAACGTCGTTATTAAAAGACACTTGCAGGTTGCACCGTTGAGTCAGTAATTGTATGCTGACCCGAAGTCTGATGCAGATAAGAAATAATTTGAGATCAGACCCCAAAGGAGTGACTCTCATGGGCTCCACGAATACACACACACACACACACACTCACACACATACAAAAGCAATCTCCAAATGGATCTTAAATGATGCCCAGCATCCATTCTTTTTATACCAGCCCACATCCAACCACACACACGAGTGATAAATAGAGCCCATTAATGGTCACAGGCACTGGATTTATTTGTGGCAGGCCGTGCGCTCGCAGTGGCACTTTAAAATAAGCTGAGCTTCTGTATTATAAGACAAAGGACGTTGCGTTTAAATTAAGATCCATTTACTGTGAGAAAGTGAGAGAGAGATTCTGGGGGAAGTGAAAGCAAAGAAAGAATCTTAAAAGGACTGCATCCAACAATAGCTTCATGTAATATCGAAATGAACTTGTCTTTATCATTTTGTAGCCATTGTCAACGTAATTGCTTGTTATTGTGGGATTATTGGGTCATAATGAGCAAGCAACGCAAGCGCAACTACTAAATAAAGGTTTATCGTACCCAATTTATGGCATTTTTGAAGAAAGAGCAATGCAGTTAGCAAACAGCACAACATAGATGATGTGTATTATTGTGTGAATGTGATTGGCAGAAGAATAAAGTAAGAGTAAAATCGTTTTTTATATATATTTTTCTCCCAATTGGTTTAAGAATAATCATATCAAAAATGCTTATTTTAGCAATTTGTGTCTGTAGCATCCATTAAACTATTATAGCAGTCCAGAAGAAAGGGTTATTGCTCAGGTTGACCTTTTTCTCAGATTTGTCTCCTAAACTCATTAAAGGGATAGTTCACCCAAAAATGAAAATTCTTTCATCATTTACTCGCCCTCATGTTGTTCCAAACTTGTGTGAGTTTCTGTCTTCCGTTGAACAAAGAAGAAGATATTTTGAAGAATGTTGGTAACCAGACAGTTGACGGCAGCCATTGATTTTTTTACCATCAAATTTTTCATTTTTTGGTAAACTATCCTTTTAAGAGAAATAAGACATAAAGAAGTTTTGATATGCCTAATGTTAATGGCATAGATTGGTCTTGGATGACTACTAGATGAGAAGAGACAAAAACTTGATATTATTGGGAAGTATTTCAGGAAATAATCTGTGAGAAGCACATGAGTTCATGCAATTTAGTCTCCATTTGGGCTCCATTTATGTCTAGGAGAAGCAACTGACACATTTTCATCCATTTTGTGATTTTTATTTTATTTTTCTATTAATTTTGTGTTGGATATTTAAGATGTTACTGTAAATATACACTGTAAAATCCCCCATCCATGTAGCCATTAGCAAGCAGACAGGGGTAAATGAAATATTTAGTTGTGTTTATGTGTTTACATGCTTTTATTTACATTTGCATGAGTGGTTTTTTACACAGCACACATACAAATGATTTGCATGATGTGTTGTATCACAAATGGTGTTTGTGTACATTACCCCCCCCCCCCCCATTAACTGGGAAAGACAAAAACATGAGCACAGACTCAATCTCATTCCCATAGAAACTCCAATCAGTGATGCACATGCTAACTTGCCCCTCCTTCAAATATGTGTGCCGTGACATCCCTCGTTTAGCCCCCGCAAACCCACATGCACACAAACTCAATCGCACCGCTGCTTTTTATATTCAGACCGACATGCTGCCATCCAAACCCTCAGATCAACTGATTGTATACTGATTGTATTGCAAACTAAACGTTTGATTAATTGTCCTTGCAAAACTCACAACCTCAATACCAGAATGTGTACGGTGGTTGCCAGTGCATTTCTTTGTTGTTTCTAAGGAGTTCTTGGTGGTTGAATGGGTGTTTTGGGTGGTTGTTAGGATGTTGCTATTGATACTTTGCACGTGACGTCAGTTGTACTGGCTGGCGGGCAAGAACGTCATTCTCTAGCAACGAAAACCAGTAAACTAATCAAGGATCTTGCCAGAACATTGCCAGTTTTAATATACAAAAGTTGGTGTTTTGAGGTGTACACGACATGCCAGATAGTTGTTGTGCGATTGGATGCACTAACCGCGTTTGTTGCCCGCCAGATATCACGTGACTGCAAAGTATCAATACCATTTGTGACACAACATAACATGCCAATCATTTTGGGTGGTTGCTAGGATGTTGCTAGGTGGTTACTAAGGCGTTCTGAGTAGTTTTTAAAGCATTGCTATGTGGTTATTGGGGCTTTGGGGAAATGATTTCACCAAGTACAACATGTTCCTGGATCAACCTCTTTATTGATCCTGGAGCAACACTTAAATCAACCAATAAGATTTGAGGGACAGGTTTACAGTTTATGTCAAGTTTAGACTTACAAACCAGTGTCAGGTGCTTCTACATCAGAGTTATTCACCTATCATTTCCCTCTGATTTTAGGGATAAGTTATGGGTAGGTGTAGGACTACATTTTCGGACATGTTGATCCAGGAACAAAATCACAGTGACCTTGGGGCTTAGGAGAAAGTCAATGTCAATTCTCTAGATATGGCTTGGGTCCTTTCTAAGTCTCTGTTTACACCTGAAGGTGTGTTTTGGTCGATCGGATCACAAGTAGACGAAGGAAACACATTCCCATTTACACCTGGTGTTTTAAACGTTCTCTTTTGTCCACTTTCAACCAATTTTGTCCCGATTTCTTCGAGGGGAGGGTCTATGGGTGGGGAAATGTATAGGCTTTTTCAGATCTTTCGATCTAACGGACAAAGTAAGCTTGTGCATTTTATAAATGAATGTGACCGGAGACGACAGAAAACACACAGAGAGCAGCAGCTTTAGTTTATGCTCTGACAGCTGCAAGACCAACCGAACACTGTGAGTGTGTGTTAGAAATCAGGAATGGTGAGAGAACATTGTGCTTGGTGTGTTTTTCATCTTCAAACCAAATTGGGTCTTCAACCGACAAAGTTTAAATCCTGTTTGACTTGCGCACTTCCAATAATGTTTACGCATTAGGTCAGCAGGGGAGAGTAGACGGTCTTTTGTGGCTGTTCGAACACATTCAACCACATGAGCATTTACACTAAAGCAATCCGTTCTAATGTGTTTTCGACTACCTCTGGAAGTGGTCGAAAGTGGACAAGCTCAAAACGTTCATTTACACCTGTACGTAGCGTTGTCCACTTCTGATCCGATCGACTAAAACACATCTTAATTCCAGGTGTAAACAGGGCCTAAAATGCAGATCAGTGGGATTTTTTTCATTCATTTTATCATTCACCAGGTAAAAATCATAAATGTATTCACTTAGAAAAGTAATAGACGCATGATAATGGTGTTCGATGAGTTATGCACCAAAGTTTATTGGCTTCTTAGCGTTAGATGTTTGCTCTTTAACTATGAACAATAGTAAATCTAACTTAGCAAACATAACTAATAAACTTTTTTACAATGCAAAGGTTGCTTCTCAAGTGCACATAAGAGGTAGAAACAAAACAGATTACAACAGTTACAATCTGTTTACAAGTTAACAGATAGACTTATTCTAAGCAACTTACAAAATCATCTTATTCCTAATTAATCTTATTTCGGTCAGGGTTCTGTCACTTCTGTCTAGTTTATTTCTTGGTTTTGTGACAGAGCCCTGACACTCCTGTTTTGTCTTGTCCTTGTCTGAGCGAGCGGTTTCGAGTGTGCTCGTGTCTGTATGCCTTGTTACATGTGCGAGGCGTGGTGTTTGGATCCCGGCACGTCGGTCTAGTTTGGTTTCGGTTCTGTCGGGATTCGGACATTCATAGACCTACTATGATATTAGACTACATGGCCTATAATAAAAGATAATGAATTTCAAACCTGAACCAAACATATTTTTATTCAAAGACCGACAGTCTGTCATTAGTCTTTAGTCTGCCACAAAAAAACAACATTAAAATCATGAACTCAAATGTCATTGTGAAAGAAAAAAAAATGACTGTTGTGAATCAGACCTTTCAGCCAGGCTATAGCCTAACGCTAATATGCCAAAATTATCATTACAACTAAATTGTCGTCATTAAATAAGAAAACTAAATAAGTGTGTAGAGGATTTGCTTTGTGTAACCCGACATCAGACATTAGGCAGGGGCTGGCTGCAGGACGACTCAACCTCCACGGGCAGTTTTTAATGTTTTATCAGACAATAACTACTCAACTCGGGACAATTAGGGCCGGATTCAGGATTCAGGACAACAGCTTAGATTTCGGGACTGTCCTGAATTTTTCTGGTCACCCTAGTGCTCTCATGTTGTCATGTTTTGTGTGAACACGTGGCTTACGAGTTCTCATTTGCTGAGTGTGCATGTCTCGTTTTGTGTGAGCACGTGGCTTGTGATTTGTGTTACTGGCCATGTGCTTGTGTTCTAGTTCTGTTTGTTGTGAGCACATGGCTTGTCATGTGTGTTTCCTTGTGCAATGTGCTCTCCTGTGGATTGTCTTACCCTGCTCATCTTGTTACCTGATTATTGATTAATTTGCCCCACCTGTCCTCCCTCGTTACCTGCTTTGTTTGCTCTCCCCGTCGAACACACCTCTCGTGTCTAGCCCTGCCTGTTCCTAGTTTGCTTTGTCTAGTTGCCGGTCATGTTTTTGTTTCATTTTTATAATTAATAAAGCCTTTAACTCTACATTATTGAGTCCTTGCTCCTTCACCACACCCATACCTGACAATTTCTTCATCTTATTTCTAACTTACTCCATCTGAACACTGTTATTTATCTGTATGTGCGATCTGTTTTCTTCGTTCTTAGTTTGATAACAATTAGCCGTGAATTGTCTCTTAACACCCATTGTTAACACCAACTCCAGGAACTCTTCACTGATAACGGCAGCCAGTGCTGAGAGTGTGTTAATGAGTGTTGATAAGGCTCAGTAAACTCTCTCTCTGACAGGAGGAGTGGCAGCTTCCTGTGACAGAGATGGATAGAGAGCTGAAGGAGAACTCCAAGAGTCTTTCAAGAGCACCACATTGTTTGATGCTCAAAGTTGTTGACAGTGTTGCCAAGTCCGCGGTTTTCCCTGTGGAATTGGGCTACTTTTACACTGTTGCCGCGGGTTGTTTTTTTAGTCCGATTGGGCTAGTTTTGAATAGCAATTTGGCTAGTTTTGTTTTGCAATCCTGGCAACCCTGGTAGTTGAGGAATGGCAGAATGTAAACAGTTGTTAGTACACAGGATTGTTCTTTGCTCTGTTATTTCAAATTTATAATGATTTCTGAAGGATCATGTGACACTGAAAACTGGAGTAATGATGCTGAAAATTCAGCTTTACCATAACAGGAACAAATTACAACTTAAAATACACTCACCTAAAGGATTATTAGGAACACCATACTAATACTGTGTTTGACCCCCTTTCGCCTTCAGAACTGCCTTAATTCTACGTCGCATTGATTCAACAAGGTGCTGAAAGCATTCTTTAGAAATGTTGGCCCATATTGATAGGATAGCATCTTGCAGTTGATGGAGATTTGTGGGATGCACATCCAGGGCACGAAGCTCCCGTTCCACCACATCCCAAAGATGCTCTATTGGGTTGAGATCTGGTGACTGTGGGGGCCATTTTAGTACAGTGAACTCATTGTCATGTTCAAGAAACCAATTTGAAATGATTCGAGCTTTGTGACATGGTGCATTATCCTGCTGGAAGTAGCCATCAGAGGATGGGTACATGGTGGTCATAAAGGGATGGACATGGTCAGAAACAATGCTCAGGTAGGCCGTGGCATTTAAACGATGCCCAATTGGCACTAAGGGACCTAAAGTGTGCCAAGAAATCATCCCCCACACCATTACATCACCACCACCAGCCTGCACAGTGGTAACAAGGCATGATGGATCCATGTTCTCATTCTGTTTACGCCAAATTCTGACTCTACCATCTGAATGTCTCAACAGAATTCGAGACTCATCAGACCAGGCAACATTTTTCCAGTCTTCAACTGTCCAATTTTGGTGAGCTTGTGCAAATTGTAGCCTCTTTTTCCTATTTGTAGTGGAGATGAGTGGTACCCGGTGGGGTCTTCTGCTGTTGTAGCCCATCCGCCTCAAGGTTGTGCGTGTTGTGGCTTCACAAATGCTTTGCTGCATACCTTGGTTGTAACGAGTGGTTATTTCAGTCAAAGTTGCTCTTCTATCAGCTTGAATCAGTCAGCCTCAACTCCCTTCATCTGCATCAACAACATCCACTGCGCATACTGATGTTTTTCCCAATTCTCACACCATTCCTTTGTACAACCCTAGCAATGTTGGCGTGAAAACCCATCCCAGCAGATTGTGAAATACTCATACTGACCGTCTGGCACCAACAACCATGCCACGCTCCCAAATTGCTTAAATCACCTTTCTTCCCATTCTGACATTCAGTTTGAGTTCAGGAGATTGTCTTGACCAGGACCACACCCCTAAATGCATTGAAAGCAACTCCCATGTATAGGTTCATTAGATACAATTGCATCCTAATGATACTTGAACAGAGTGCTATATTGCAATAGAAAACATCATTTTAAATTATAAACTACATTTTACATACTGTTTTTTAAAGTTTTTTCCATTTTTGATCAAATTAAATGCAGCCAAAGAGACTTCTTTCAAAAACATTAAGAAAATCTTATCGGCCCCAAACTTTTGAATGCTAGTGTAAATATACAGTGCTTTTTTTGTATTAGTTTAGTATGAATTATTAGTATTTAGTATATTAGTATTTAGTATTAGTTTTATGTATTTAAAATGTTGTTAGTATTTCTTCAGTTGAATCCATTTTACTACGGAAATGGCTTACAATTTTTGTGAACAAACATAACTTTGATATAACAAAAACATTGTTCCAAACTGTACTTTTTTTCAACATAGTCAACATATTGAAAAATAATGGGTATTCGCTAAATCACTGATGAATTCTTCATGCTGTTTGATATTAGTTTTCTGTATATTACACTGTTATCAATATTATACGTAGCATGCTGTTAAAGCAGCAGTGTAACTGTGTCCCATGATGCATCTGAGAACCATATTGTTTGATTAAAATGTCTTTCATATGGGGTCACTCAGTGTTTGTTTTCTGCCCTCAGCTTCAGTGTGAGCTCAGCTTTACCTTCACATCTTATATAATCAGCTGGCGTCTGATGAGAATGCTGTCATGTCACCAGCAAAAAGCACGTCCATCATCACATCTCCAGCCAATAGCCTGAGGAGAGGTGGGTCACGGGACGCTCTGATTGGCTGAGAGGTCTCTGGTCTGCCTTCAGGCTAGTAGTATGTCTGTGCCTGTCCAGCTGCTCATATGTGTCTATGTCTGTGTGAAGAACAAAGAAACATTGGTTACACTTTATTTTACAGTACGTGTACTAAAGTGTAGTTAACCAAGAAAGTACTAGTAATATAACATAAATGTGGGTTAAGGTTAGGTTTAGGGGTAGGTTCAGGGTTAGTACCTAGTTAAAGCCCAGTTATTGTACTTGCTATAATAAGTACAAAGTACATATCAGGACTGTAAAATAAAGTGCTACTGAAACATTTGTACCCCCAACCAAAAAGCAATGTTTTGGTACATAAAATAAATGGTACTTTGTATACTATTATACTTAATTAACTGACTGAATATACTTCAAAGAATACCAAACATGGTTAAAACATGGTTATACCATCGTACATGTCTGTACACCTCTAAAAATTACCACGGTATTATAATTTTTTTGACATATGAATAACACGGTATTTTTTGGAAATGCCTTGGAGTGCCATAGAAATACCATGTTACATGAATTCCAGTGGTAGGCTATACTTTAAAATATTAATAAGACCATGTCCAAAAAACTTTAAAATACCGTGCTGTTTGGAACTTTTTTGACGACTGCTCCGCAGGTCTTTCTTGTTCTCAGACATAAGAAGTAAAACAGAGAAATTAAGTATAATGTCATATCTGGCACTTTCTCTCGCCATTGGCAGTCAACAGCCATTACTAAATGAATCTACTAATGAATCTTTTATTATCCTCTTAAGATAAACTGACAACTTTAATTATGGTCCAGATACTCTATCCACAAATGGTCAGAGTGCTTATATAAGTTACACTCACAGGCCTGTATGATAATATGCAAGGCTCTGTTCCAAACCCTAGTAGGCTAAGCAGCCTTCACTTGTTAAAGGGATAGTTCACCCAAAAGGAAAATTCTGTCATTAATTATTACTCACCTTCATGTCGTTCCAAACCTGTACGACTTTCGTTCATCTTCAAAACACAAATGAAGGTCTTTTTTTATGAAATCTGAGAGCTTTCTGTCACTCCATTGGCAGCCTATGCATCTAATACTTTCAAGGACCAGAAAATTAGAAAAGTATAAAGTAATCCATGTAACTCCAGTGATTGAACCTCTATTTTATGAAGCGACGCGAGTGGTTTGTTTGCGCAAAGAAACACAATTTACCACATTATTTCCAAAGCGCGTTCATGCAACATCATCTGCTCTCGCGCCATCACATTGAACACAACGCATGCGTCGTGGTGCTCTCGTGAACGTGCGTTTGAGATTTAGATGTTGTTGAACGAAAGCCTTACGGTTTGGAATGACATGAGGGACAATTTAAATTTTTAGGGAAACTATCTCTTTTAGTTTGTTTGTAATATTTATATTTTATTTCAGTTATGTCTCAATTCACATATATGCTTTTTTTTTTTAAGTTTTAGTTTGAGTTAACAATAGCAAATTTATTCACTTATTCACAAAGTTACTCGCTTGATTCCAATAGAGTCAGATGTTAGTATGTTGCTAAGCTAACGACTCAACAGATATTGAGTAAAATAATGCTACTAATTTTCTAATTATTTCTAATTTATAATAATTTATAATATTCGCCATATTGAATGAACAAAGTTTATCTCAATGCATTCTAGAGAGGGACTCAATCAAATATTTGCATTAACCTTATCTATCTTTGGTTGATTTTAACTAAACATTGCATTTTTGTTTAACATAAATATTTAAATTTTTTCGAAAATTTAGATCATACAATAATTGACAGACTTAGGAGTCACTCTGTTGAAAGACCCTTATGAGTTCTCAAGTGCATGGTTTCTGCATTTGTAGACAATAAAAGAGGTGAGTGAATCTATCAGACTTACATTGGAGGAACTCAGACCATATACAGAATATTACATAAAGTTGAGGTTAGACTTTTTTTTTTTTTTTTTTTGCTACCCTAGCAACCACATTCTAAAAAACAACAACACTCAAAAAACCTTAGCAACCTCATGGAAACATCCTGGCAACCACCCACTTTCTTCAGAAAATCTAGCTCAAAATATTGCAAAAACATTCTGTTCCTCGTCACTTCATGTGAGTTGGAATGTCTCATCATGATGTTATTGCTAATTAGACGGCAGTCATGTTTATTGTAATGTTTTTCAATGTGTAAAACATAAGGTGTGATATAAACGTGGTGTACTGTAAGGGTGCGTCTCCAGCAGGATAGGTAGATTAAAGGATACATATGCATAAATTACAGTGTGATGGAAGAGCAGTGGGTGGGCTGAGACACTGTGCATATTTTTAGAGGAAAGGCAGGCTTCAGTCGACGCTCCACTGTGTCTCGCCACTTGCAGAAGACAAATTATTGTGCACTGTTCATAAACTATCTTAGAAGAGTTCTCATGCATAATAAACTATCCTGTTATTTATGGCAGCGGAGGGGCGTATTTTATGCTTTTTCCTGCTTGTGTGTGTGTCACGGACGTTTAGACGTCATAGCCTTATCACTTTGTGTACGAAAAGGACCTCAGAAGGAAATTTATAGGGGTGAGCGTGTTCACAAATGAGAGTTTATCTAAACTATTGCATTGCTTGACTTTTGACTGTCAGCATGAAGAGGCGACAGCTTTTTTAGTATTATTTATATAGCATTTCATTATTTCAGTTGGCTTTTATTTTTATATTTTAAGTTTTTTTAAAGAAATGTTTGTTTTTATTTGTTTATATTTCTATTTAGCTTTTTTTTTTTTTTTTTTTCGTTTTAGTCATTTTAGTACCTCAACAAAGTAAGTTAAGCCAAAGTAACATTTCATTTGAAGTTTTTCCATCTAATATTTATATTTATATTTTATTTCAGCTTTATTTCAGTTAACAAAACTTTTTAGTTAGTTTTAGTTAATGAGAACAACACTGAGAGGTACTTACTGACATCCAAATCAACCAATCACATATCACTTTTATTTGTTTATTTGACATTTAGGGATGGGAAAAGTCTCTTTAAAGCAAGTCATTTCACTTGACAGCCATATTTGAAATCAAAATCTCCAAAACGTTTGGTCAAAGTTGTTGCTCAATAGCATATTTCCAATCAGGAATAAAATATGACAACAATTATATCACAAATTGTCACAAATAATGCAAAAATAATTTTCTGGCTGCATGGTCTAGCTAATGCTAGAAAAAAAATGAATCGGCTCTTAAATGTAAGACAGGACTTATTGTTGACTATTGCACTGCTTCTATCAAAAAACAATTGACTTAACTTTTTAATGCAGGCAGATTTAGCATTATAATTTCCACCATTTATCGTTGCCCATTTCTATGGAGATTCATTTCCGCCTCAGAATAAAAAATAAAAAAGGTACTTCTGACTTTACAGAATTGCATGATATAAACTCGCAATTTCGTGTTATAAAGTCAGAATCGGGAGATATAAACTCGCAATTGTGAGAAAAAAGTGAGAATTGCAAGTTATAAAGTCAGAATCGGGAGATATAAACTCGCAATTGTGAGAAAAAAGTGAGAATTGCAAGTTATAAAGTCAGAATCGGGAGATATAAACTCGCAATTGTGAGAAAAAAGTGAGAATTGCAAGTTATAAAGTCAGAATCAGGAGATATAAACTCGCAATTGCGAGAAAAAAGTGAGAATTGTGAGATAAAAAGTCACAATTATCTTTTATTCCGTGGTGGAAACAAGCTTCCATACATTTCTGCTATAACGTCTCTCTGACGTAGCTTGTAATATAAATAGTAGTTTAAGGCTGATACTGGGTCATCTAAGATTTGAATCTTTATAGAAATGACTTTTAAGACTTGTAGAGAGAGTGAAGGTTGGATTTTGTTTTTTGCTGCTAATCTCCAATAAAGATTACAGACTCTTTCATTTGTATTCTTAATGTGGCAGCACCACCGCCAGCCAGGCCTTTAGCACACATCTGTTCCTCATCACTTTTCAATTATCCCCGTGAAAGTGACCCAGTCCCTTAGCCGTCACCCCATCACGTTCTCAGTTTGTGTCATTCGAATGAAAAACAAACCTATGCTCCTTGTTTTGTGTAATGTTTTCTTACTTTTCCATTCTTCATTGATTGATTTAACATTTTCAGCGCAATGTTGTGACATGCACTCCATGAAAACTTGGAAATCTATGAAGCTGAAATGTCACATTTCTTGTCGTAGTCACAAATACCACTGTTGGTTTTATGTAGTATGGTATGCTGAAAGACATTGCTCTTTCCTGAACGCTAAAACACAGAATAAATGAAGAATAAAAGAACGTTACTGCTGCCGTCTAAGTCTGTCTAGCAGAAATCAAGGTTGTGTTTCTCAATCAACTCTTTTGTTAAGATACAGACACAGAATATGATCTGAGTTTCACCCTTTAGGAAAGCCAAATCCGAAGTGAAATCTCTCGAATATCTCAACTGTTTTTTATTATAAGCAATGAGATCAAATGGTGAGCAAATATCACCTTTTCCCAGATGTTTCAGTTAAAGTATCTCAACAATGTCTCAAATTGTGCTCAGAATTACCAAGATTCTGGAATCTAAAGCCAGAGATCTCAATATGAACTCATTTCTCATCAAATTCTTCCAAGATCAAATCATTTAACCTGCTAGCCACATTTAGTTTTATGTTTGTTCTCTTACTGCATGTCAACAGCTGTCTTATTTTAATCTTCCAAAGTAATTTTAGAAGTTAATGACATTTTAGAAGTTAATGCTCCATTATGTCTCGAAATAGGAACGATAAACCTCAGAGCATTAAATGTTCTTTTATGGTGGTACGTTTGACTCATGTTTCCCAGATTCTTCCATGCATGGATGAAGAAATGGGACGTGTGGATGGGCATAATAATGCGGCAGTGCTTTTCGAAGGAGAGGGATGTACGAATGGGATATTTAATGTTAACGTGTTACGGAGAAGCTATGACTCACACGCTTGCGTAAATACCGAAGTTCCCCTGAGTGCTTGGCAATGGCACAAGCAATAAACACACATTGAGTGTGCATAAGTGTTTATGCATTCATGCAACACAAGGAAAGGAAGTGCACAGGAACACCAGGAAAATGAAGGATCTGATACGTATTCATTGAATCATACGTACCTTCATCTAAACGAATTACTCACAGGATGCATTCTTTCAATCTGTCTTCGCTGTTTTCTAGCAGTTTCCACATGCGTCAGACCACACTGTTGTCACAATTTTGAGTTTTTATTAAAAAAAATTATACTGAAGATATGATGAAGTTAGAAAATTGGCCCCTTATAGAGTAAGAAAAAATCTCAGAACCTAATTTAAAACAAAGATGTATTTCAGTGGATAAAACTAACAGCGGCGAATGACAGCAGGCTTATGGAGTGAAACAGGATGTGACCTCATAGTCTTTGAAGCCCTGCCATTGCTCCTGTGTAGAGAGGGGTGTTGAGTGAGAAAGACCCGATGACCAATCGTACACATGGTTCTCTGTTCCTCACACACTGGAAAAATGATTTTGTGGTGATGTATAATAGAAAGGATTCAGTACTTTCTACTCTGAATATATGGTAGAACTTTATTTTACAGTCCTCTTCCGCATGTACATACTGTACTTATTATAGCAATTACAATAACAGGGTTATAACTAGGTACTAACCATTCACCTTCACCTAACCTTAACCCATGTACTAGGTACCTCAGTACTTTCTTGGGTAACTACTGTAAGTATATGTAATGTTTGAAAATATTAAGTAAATCCTATTTTTGTGCTCAGTTCAAGCATGAAGAAATGCTCTTGTTTGTTACGTGTCCTCAAGGCTTGATCCCAAAGTAAAATAACTCTTTAAAATACATTTACAGAGTAATGCAATTAAATAAAATCTAGCTAATTTGATGGTGTTAATAAAGTCATGTTATCATACAGATGGATTCAGTCCACCACATTATTGTGCAGATTTATAATGTTCCTTAAACAAAAGTCTACCATGCATGACTGTTTGTATTTTGTAACTTTTAAGTTATTTTATGTGCTATCACATCAGATATGTGTTATTCTGTCAACTGAAATGCTGTAAGATATTTACTCACTTCATTTAAACTTGAGTTTATGTATTGTTATATCATTGACATTTTCTCAAAAAAAGGCAAAAAAATATGCAATTTTTTTAATGATATCTCTCACCTTTTTTTGTTTAAGTCATACATGCACGGATATGCTCAGACAGACAGAATGCACAAAATCAGTGAAAACAAATTCGAGATATGTTGATGGATGTGATTTTTGGAGGTGAAATAATTATGTGAAGGTAAAGCTGTGCTCAGGTCACAAAACATAAGAATAACCCCATGCATTATAATCAAAAAAGTTTCTTGCACCATAAACAGCCATAATTTAGTTTATAATGACTATTTCGACCTTCTTTTTTTTGCTAATATATCTTTAGGATTTGCATATAAATCGAATCTGTTGTGATTGGCTCTTCATCATATATGGCCAGAATATCTGAGATTATTATTGGCATTTTTTATTATCATTATTTAGATTTTTAGACTGTGGCATGAAAAGCACTCCAACCTTGTCTGCTTAAAGTTTCATACATGCATAACAATATATAAAATCTAGCACATTTTGAGTAGTAAGTACTAAAGCTGAATGTTAAACACTGCATGAAAATCTGTCCTTCCACTTGACTACTGTAAATTCCTGGTGTGAATGCCTCCCCAAAAGCAGTTCTCAGTGAAGTATTTTCGGCATAGCTCTGCTGTGTCATTAAAAAACCTCTGTCTATAGTTAGAGCTTTTGATTGTAGAGCAGCTTGGTTTGGGTGGGGTGGGTTCTGTTCTGTGGCCGCCGGTCCAGAAACATACAGTATGACATTTCGGCCTTAGCTCACGTTTGTCATTTAGTCTTTGCCAACGGACTGATAAACACACCTTTAATCCTTAAATTGTGTGTTTGGCAAAAAAAAAAAAAAAAAAAAAAAAAAAACATGCATGTTGAGGCTTAAAAGTATGGAACATTATACTTCACTGTATACATTTTTACATAAAAAATTAAACAGTAAGCTATGATTTACTGCAAGTTTAAGATTTTATGCTAATATTTAATGTGAGTGGCATTTAGTTATCATTTTGGAAATTAAATAGTCTTGCATGTATATTTCAGTTCAAGTCTTAACTTTTGTCTTAACTATGAGTGAAAAAAAAAGAGATATTGTGGAGTTATTTATTTTGGTTCAGTCGGAAAGGGAATGTTGAGCACATTGCATTCTAGGAAGTATGTTCTGTTGTATTTTGGACAAATGGTGATTTAAGTATTTTATGCAACACAAAAGTTGCATGCTGTATATACAGTCAAGCCAGAATGTATTCAGACACCTTTACAATTTCTCACATTATCACAGTATATTCGCTATAATTTAGAAAATGGTAATAAAATATATTGACAAGAACTCAGAGTTATCAAATCAGTTGATATTTCACTGGTTTTGTCCATCCTTCTGTCAGACTGTCTCACAAATGAATTAGGTTGAATAGCTGTGAGCTGTTAAATTTAAGTAGCCTACACAATTAGATAATACCAATTTAGGTCAACCAATTACCAAGCAATGCTTAGTTTTGTTCAGTCTGTGGTGTAAAAAGGTTGAATTGGCAATTAAAGAAAAAACACTTGGTCAGGTCAAAGTGTCTGAATATTTTTTTGGTCTCAAATGTGTATACATTTTACTGGTAGTCCACTGTATGAAGAATTTCAAATGGGTATAATATGTCACAGTTTACTTTTATTTTGCTTTCCTCACTTACACAAATGACCTATGGTGTCCTGCACCCACTAGTAAAAAAATTATATCTGGTGTCTATACTGCACAAATAATAAAAGTACTATTCTCTTCTGAACATGAGCATTGTGCACGAGTGAGATAGAGGAAAAACGAAATCCTCAATGTATCCTTTAACAGTCTAAAAGGATGCGATTTTTTGAAATAAGAAACCGTGAAATGTTAGTTCATCAGGAAGGAATGGCTATGCACTCGACATTAATCTACGGCTGTGAAGGTCGACAGATCTGGCTTTGCTCCTGCTCTGCCCTTGACGACCCGTGTGGTCAGGTCTGTCCCCCTGCAGGGCGAATCAGGCAATGACTTCTGGACTATGGCAGAACATGAAATAAACATTGCCACACATTGCCTCATGTAGCCTAATTGTCCATTGCCCACATTGCCTCATATCACGATGACCATTACTATGCACGTGGGCAAGACTGTGAACTTTGCATTAGTATCGCGTGCATGTCACCTTCTTAGAAACCTGAATTTGAACCATTTATCATAGTTTCATCATGTCATATGATATCTTGAAAGTTAATTGCATTTCATGCTGTGTATTGCTAGAGAGGAAGGCCAGTCAAAATCCAAAAATAACATGCACTGTAGCTTTGTGTGAGTGTGCGTCTGAGTTACTGGCAACTGATGAGGTACACAAGTGTGTGTGTGTGTGAGAGAGAGAGAGAGAGAGCTGATGTCTGATTCACAAATGAATCATTGTTTTGAAACAGTTAAGCATCTGTATGTCACATGACTCTTAGAGAGAACATTAACAATTTGTCTTGCTCAAAAACTGGTAAGTAAAAATAGGATTTCATTTCAAATAAAAAATGTAGGCAAAAATGCACCAGTTCTGTGCCCCCCCCTCCACACCCTCCCCCCAAAAATTAAAACAATCGACAAATTATTTTTGAATGAATTCATTGAAATTAAGCGATTCGCTCAAATGAATCCGAGTAGGCTATCAGTGCTTATGCGAGAGAAAGAAGGATGATTCACTAAAAGATAAACAAATATTTTAATAAATCGCTTGAATCATTCGCGTTTATTTAGTTACAAAAATAATAATAAAATATTAAGACATGTAAAATTTCACGCTCGAACCTCTGTGGTAACTTTGAGCGATGGCCGTTTCTATGATTTGTGAGCATTAGTGGAACTGAAGGTGTCAGAATAAACAGGAAACACAATAGTTGTCATGCATTGAATTCAGCCAATCAGGGAACAGCTGTGTTATTACCAGAGCTCTGGAGAAACTGCGCTGGCTGAGTCAGCCGTCTGCTCTCTGCGCAAGTCGGACAACATTTCTAACCAGCATGCCCTGCTTCATGCACTGCTGCTTCGGTCTGAAGAAAAAGAGAAGAAAAAAAAAATCATTTGAATCACTGAATCCTTCTGTATTTATTTAGCAACTACTATGTTAATAATAAAAATAATAATAATATAGGCTGATAAAATGGCACGCGGGACCTCTGAGGTAACTTGTACGATTACCAATTCTATGGATCCGTTCATTGAAACAAACTGATTCGCTGAAATGAACCGAACTTTTAGAGAGAGAGAGAGAGAGAGAGAGAGAGAGAGAGAGAGAGAGAGAGAGAGAGAGAGAGAGAGAGAGAGAGAGAGAGAGAGATGTTCTCTAATCAGTGACAGAGGGGAGGCGGGCCAAGAAAGCTCAGTGTAATGCGATAGCTGCGCCGCTCAGAAATGCTATTACACACATACTCACTCGCGCTCTCGAGCACATACATCCACACGCGCTGCTGCCACAGCTCTGCGCGAGCACACCAGTGCGCTTCAACACGCTTCTGTGCGCAACACCAATCCCACTCCTGTCTGCCAGTTTGGACAAAACTTGGTGCCTTCTGAGTGTGATCGAATGAGTTACGAGAGCAAGAAGATATCAGAACACTTAAGCTGTGTCCGGAGGGCAGCGTGTTTTAAGCAGACGATTAAGGGACAAATCCCTGCGGAAACCTCTATCAACCCATCGGAGACCAATAAGGCAATGGAGCGCCATAACGCACGCAAATCCGTGACTGCTTTATAACGGAATACAGCTGAAGACCTCTGATTTATTTTAAAACAGGCTGTTTTATGACAAGGCATGACTTTTTATCAATACATGACATAGATCATGTCATGCACAGTTTGAATTTGCTGTGCGCAATGGGCTCAACAGAACTGCATTTGAATAGGACATTCTGAGCATTAATAAAGACAAAAAGGCTTATTTTGTTTTCTTTTCTTAGTCTGAATTATCGACATTTGTTCCCTGAAGAAGATCACTAGTTGAACACAGGTCACTTCTTCAAGGCAGCACATTTTGGAAAGATGGATTTCTGGATATCTCACCAAGGGATTGCATTTATCTTTTGCTTTGTTCTGAAAGTCAGCGCAAAAGAAAGTAAGTTTGTCTTTTTCTTTTTTCTTTAACTTTCATAACGGTATCTGTGTGTCTGAATTCCCATCCTGTGAGGCTATCCGCAAATGGCAAACAGATTTCTCTCCTGGCGAAGCGAACGTGTGTTTCTGCTGTCCGGGCAAACCATGCTGAGAAAAGGAGAGCTTCTGGTTTTATTTAGTGAAGACTTAGAACAGCTTTATATCTAACAAAGGGCAAATGAATGGTACAGATCATTTGAGCCATGCAGACCTGCGTTCCCTCGCACTGTTTACTGATATCCTTAAAATAAACATTTTGCTGAGACATATTACCTATTTTTTTTCACAATATTCATGCCTAAAGATGAAACCGAGACGGACTTAGGAAGCTGGACAACTTAGACTTCCAGACCAAACTGGCCGGTAATTAGTTCATTTATAATCATAAAAAGTAAGTTTGACTAAAAAACTTAAAATAAAGGCTTTTAGAGCCTGATGTCACATGATAACTTTTTTTTTTTTTTTTAAGTTTCCCAAATAGCCTACATCATAATGCAGCTCTAAATATCGTAATGTCTTCAATAAGGAACCAAATAGAAAATGGGTATTTAGCCTATATTGCAACAACGAACGATATAAATACATTTTTTAACGGGGAAAAGCAGAAATCACAAAGTGAAATTTAGCCATGTTCACTGCAACCTATATATATATATATATATATATATATATATATATATATATATATATATATATATATATATATATATATATCACTACGTCGCGTTACGAGTTTAGCGTAAGTGATTTGGGGTATTCAACTGTTATGTGAAGTTTTTGTGCTTCTTTATATTGTAGCTATTATATAGTCTATAGGAGGGTAAGCTATAGTATGAAACTGAGCAAGTTTACGATATTCATGTTCCATGATAAGTAGCCTAGGCTACTTCAAAATATAGCCAGTGTTTTAAAAGGCAGTGCCAGTTTTGTCACTAAACTATTCAGTCCCGTTATCGTGGCAAATGCGAATATTCGCCATTGTAACGACGAGAAAACGACAAAACTATCTTTAAGGCACAAATATAATCACTATTACGAGCTAGTGTGTCTTGTTGATGGTTTTATTAGTACTAAAAATATATATTTTAGGTTTGCGCGAGAAGAACATCAGCAGATGAAATTTACTTGAATTAAAAAGGTCTTTGTATATTTGGCTCCTCACCGTTGAATAGTGAACAGTCGTTGAGGACGTTTTGAAACGGTCATTGTTGGTCTTCATAGGGCTTTCACTGGAAAACAGAGTCAAGGCGCGAGCGGACTTCAGCACGCGCGTACGAAACATGTAGCCTATCGCGCATTTGTTCATTACGATGTGTTTCGCCTATTTCTCCCGGAATAGCAAAACAATGTTTCATTAGAATTTGTTAAATAAGTAAAAGTGATAAGTCTGCAACAACACAATGCCGTCCAAGTTTTCTAGGGAGATGTCAACAATGCATCGTTAATTTTAACGTTAACTGCTACTAAAAGAGAAATTAAGCATTTGATTAGGCTAATTGGTCTTTTGACTCAAAACCTTATGAGATAGGCTACTGTCTGTGACAATATACATCTTAATGATGTTTTGTGTAAGTGGGCACTACCATGTACAACGACCTATTAAACTGTCATCTGTCCTAGTCATCTCAAAGAATATGCTGTATTTACAGTGCAAGTTTTAGGCCAACAGGTTTAAAAAAAAAATGATGAAGCAGCTTAATAAGTGAAAGGTCTTCAAATAAAGGAAAGTTGCAGCTGCAGATGAATGAACCCTATAGAGTCTTACTTTGAATATGGATGACATTGAGGCTTGACTTGGACTCTCCACCAATGTTGCATTATTGCTCTTAATAGCTTTACAAACTTTCACCCAAAAGCAGCCAACTTATGGCATTGCAAATGCTATTTCTACGAAGGAATAACCTCTTTAAAGTGGCTTACGCTTAAATGGAGCTCATAAATTGCAGTAGTGTGAAGAGCAGATGAATAGAGAAGGCGTTTTACAATGTTGTTTATTTTCTGTAATCACTTGAAACAATTTGATAATTATGTTCATATTTATTTGGGGGGAAATTCATGTAAACAGTTTTGATTCGTGAGCTTATTTCTTCTGCAGACAATGGCAATATTTCAAGGTCAGGGGTTAAAAAACCCATTTGGACCAATGCCTGAAACTGCACACATGCATCGGTCTCACAGATACATCTGAAACGCCCCCTCCCAGAGCAGCACCGACTGCAACAAGAGCAACACAATATGCTGAATTATGGACAACAAAGACACAAAATCTCTTGTTTGAGGTCCATGCCTTTAGGGGCCCCTCTCAGTTTCTGTCCTGGCCAAAAAATGACACGTTGACCCACATAGAATGATATCAGACAGTCCATATGTTAACAGTGTCTTAGCAATGGCTTGTTTTCTTTTATGATCAAAAGCACTATTTTCACTTGCCTCTCATTTGTACCTCCCAACCACACCTCTTATTTACATCTTGTTAAACACTGCCCTCAAATCTGGAACCTTTACTAAGAGTCCTTCCAGTGAGTTTACCTCATGTTTACCCTAGAAAAGTCTTGTTTAAAAGGGAGAAGTTTCAGGAGGATTGCATTGATGCATTTTGCAGTGTATTTGAAGTTTTAGGAGTTTAGCTGATGTTTTTAGAGGGAGGAAAGTGGCAGAGAGCATATTAAACTCTTTTGAGTGATGTTTTTTCATGCAATACTTGCTGCCATGATGCTAGGGTGTAATGGGTGTTTACCAAAAATATCCAAGCAAAAACATATAGCAGGCACTTAAGAAAAAGAGCCAGCCTCCAAGTCTCTATGATATTCTGGTACTTCTATGGGGTGTTTTTGCCAATTTGCTCACACTCCAGGCAAACATCCCAAGTCTGATGTCTTAGAAAAGTAATGCACAAGTTGCACAGTTTGAGGTATCGCCTGCGTATGTAGCGCAAACAGTGCAACATTTGTAGGGTTAAGGGTTTATTTAGATCAATTCTTAGCATTAGTGTTAGTGATATTCACCCTACTGTATGTTAGCAGCTTTCCTTTACCTCTAGGACAGCTTTTTATGTCCACTGTTTAGCTTGACACACCTGATTAAAGGATGAAAAGACACATATAAATACTTCATGTGAACAAACAAAGCACTTAGTTCTCCTCAGCGTTCCTGCAAATAGACTGAAAGATGCATGCACGTATCTACTCACACGTACACACATCGTCTTTTCATCTGCAACACCCAAAGTGGTTGTGTATGCTGTTTCATCCTATTTTTCTGGTGTTCATGAATAGAAGAGGTACTAATCTATGCAGAAGCTAGCAGTCTCAGCTCGGAAAAGAAGGTCAAAAATTTGCATTTGGGGCCAGGAAACCACGACCGGATCAATCCCTGCAGAGGCAGTGGGTGCTGAGAAATCCCTGGATTGCTTGAATTGAGGAGGAATTAAAAATATAGCATAAATAATTGAAATGGCCCCTCCTAGTTAGTGTCATTTTGAGCTTTTAGTGGAGCATGCATGTGGGTGTAAGAGGGAAGACAGAGAACGTGACACATTGATGTTTGTAAATTAGGACACCGCAGAAGTTTTGGTGAACAGTAACTGTAAAATTCATGATGCATGATCAGATGTTCACCGGGAATTGGTGACTGGAGTGTATTATAAAATCTGCACAATCTGAGTCTTTGTAAAATGCATGTACTCATGTGACTGCATTGGAATTCCATGATAATTTAGCAATTGTTGTTCTTTGTTTCTGCAATTATTTATTGAATATTGATGTATTTTACACTATTTATTTCTGGGCTAATTGTTGGTCTTGTGGTTTACAGTGCTGTTTATAAAGTTCTGTAGATCTTCTAAAGAATATAGAAGGTTTAAAGTGATGTAGAGGATGTGGAATCTGTTCCAAAAAGTGAAGTCAGGAAGTTTCAGCAATGAAAATGAAAAAGGGAATGTTCTTTAAAGGGATTCTCTCAAAAATGAAAATTCTGTCATCATTTACTCACCTTCATGTTTTTACAAGCCTATATGAAAAAAGTAGACCATAAAAGTACAATGAAAAAGGCCAATAAGACTTTAAGTCTGTTAGATTTCATGTCATTTGAAGCTATATGAAAGCTGTGTGTGAAGAATAGAATGAAATTGGTAGCAATGAAACTTGTAAGAAAGAGAACGAGAAAGAGTGCAAGTGAGCAAGGGAAAGAGAGAGCTTTGGTAAGGATGAATGGATCGGTGCTGATTTCCTCACCGCGGGTGACAGCACTTTTTAATTAAGGTGCGAATGGAAGGATGGAAAGAGAAACGGAGAGAAAAAGAGCGAGAGAGCAAGATGGAGATATATGGCCTCTCTACATGGATGCAACTTATCGCAGCGGTGACAGCTCAGCACAGCGATGATTTCATTAATAGAAATTAATACCAGCAGAGATGAACAAAAAAACATCTGGGCACACACACACACACACACACACACACACACACATAGCGATTTGTATTTAGGGAGCTGTTCATTTAGGTCCTTTTTTGTTTTTCTGCATTTTGACTCTTTTAAATGCATCAACTAGAACATATCAATTATTATTATCTTTGTCATTCAAAACATGTTGGTCTTTCAGACTGAAAATGAGTCATTATTTACTATTAATCCTTTCCTCTAGTGATCCATAACTGGATCACCGAGTCAGTGAATTGAACCTGAGAACTGAATCAGTTAGATCTGTGAGCAAAATATTCAGACCGGTGTTGTAAACTGGATTAACTGAAAAGATATGACTCAAAAGAAGGATTTGTT
The DNA here is from genome assembly GCF_949319135.1 of Squalius cephalus. Classification (NCBI taxonomy): domain Eukaryota; kingdom Metazoa; phylum Chordata; class Actinopteri; order Cypriniformes; family Leuciscidae; genus Squalius; species Squalius cephalus. The sequence continues at coordinate 59,209,818 of NC_137123.1, forward strand.
CACAAATCGGACATGGCTACGCCTCTCTCGGATTGATTAAGTTTGAACTTTGTGAGAGAAGTGGCGATGTGCATTATGAACAAATCATTCAGTCAGATGTCAGATCTTTTGAATGAATCGGTTAATTCAGGTCTGAAATCTTTACAAAGACTCACTAAGCCAGTGATCCAGTCACAGCTTACTGTTAATGACTTTTTTTCAGTGTGTTCCTCACAAAAAAAAGATGTTGTACAAGTCATATGGATCATGTTTATGGTTTTTGGGATGAACAAACCATTTAAAATGTTTAATATTCTTTGTTCATTCCAGAAACCAGGTCTGAAATCTCTTCTCGGGGCTGTCTATAGCCCCTCTCCCCTTCTGTCTCCCTACATGAAAGGACAGATCTGTCTAAAAAAGTGCAGAGCACGCAAAATCCCCCCTCATGGATTTATCCTCAAGACCCTCTTCCCTGAAAACACACAATAGAGCGATAGACACAGCCAGAGAATACATGCAGACTGAATGAAAATGCTAGAATGATTGCTATCTGTCTGTCCTTTTGTGTTCCTGTAATATATTGGGTAATAATACCGAGATGAGGTGAGGAATTCATAGGAGGAGGGCTGGAAGGGAATTGTCAAGTCATCTTCATAAAAAAAAAGGAAAGAAGAAAAAAAGAAAATGAATTCTATTGTTAGAACCATTTTTCTCCTATTGTGACATTATTTTCATGATCACTGTAACAACAAACACCCAATACTCATTAATCTAATGAAAAAAAAATAAAAAAATGAACAATAATGTTATTTTAATGGTAAAGTATTTAACATCATATTAACATTTATTTTACATTTCTTTTATAAACTGCCTTTGCTGATTTAAATGATTTCAACCATTACTGTAATGGTTTTCAAAATCAGCTTAATTTTGTGTATGCTATAGATGGATGGATGGATGGATGGATGGATGGATGGATGGATGGATGGATGGATGGATGGATAGATAGATAGTGTTGTGGAATTGTTGATGTTTCTAACATCTAACCTTATTTAACATCTAACATTTGAACTGGATGTACTGTGCGAAACCAATGGAAAACTTATGATTTTGAGTGTGTGCGTGTATAAATAACATAGTTTGGGAAATGAAACTAGAAAGTCTGTTAGAATCTTGTGATTAGGGAAGTTTAGGGAAACAAGTAAGTTAGAGTAAGAGACTCGGCCAGTTGTTGACGGAAGACGCAGAGAGCTAGAGTATAAAGGTTATTAAGTGTTGATTGGAAGACGCCAGATTTATTTATTAAGTGTCGATTTGCAGATGCTAGATAGTCAGGTTTAGGGAAAAATCCACTATGATAGAACGATAGAATGATAGAATGATAGAACGATAGATAGAACGATAGATAGAACGATAGAACGATAGAACGATAGATAGATAGATAGATAGATAGATAGATAGATAGATAGATAGATAGATAGATAGATAGATAGATAGATAGATAGATAGATAGAGATTTTTTCATGAGTATCTCAGTGTGTGTGTGCTTGGCTAGCTTTTCCCCTTCAGATGATATAGTTGAAAGGGTTAGAAGGATTCGGTTGTTGCCTTAAATGCCACCTCATTTTAAGTGTACCTTTTAAAGAGACATAATAGCAGTGGAAATGTCAACACTTGAAAGAAGCCCCAACCATCCTTACAGCTTTTATTCAGTCTCTTATGACTGGCACATCAGCAGGTATGGGAGTCTTGGCTTCAGGCGATAGTCAACTCCTTGTCTCAAGATTTTCCACCACACCAATGCATAGCGCTGAAGATCTTAAACGTGGTTCTAGGATGCCCTGCAGCTCGCTTTTGATGGGCAATTTCACAAGTTTTATGAAAATCTTAGATACTGAGAGTTCTGGAGTTGTGCATTTGGGGGTTATGAGTCTCTTTGTGTCTAATTTTTACTGAGTCTTATTTGAATTTTGATTCTCTCTTCATCTCTATTCCTGTGTTGCTTTAATATCAGAGACTCGAGCAATGTTAGAAATTCTAGATTCTGTATAGACTCGTTCTGTATAGATTTGGTATAGATTCTACTATGCACTAGCTTTTACCTTTCTTTTAAGCTTTTAGCTTTCACCAGCTCGTTGTGGGGTAAGGATGAAGTAGTCATGAAGTTTGTTCAGTCAGAGAGAAGGAAGAGTTTTCCTAACGCTAGCTAGACAGTCGAGTTTATCTATGTATTTGCAGAAGCCAACATCAGACCCAGAACTGTCAATCAAACCACCCTCTTCCTCTCTGAACCTGCACTATTCCCACTTTCCCTTTCCGATGTGTGCTGCGATGTATCCTTCTAAACATAAGTGTGTTAGTGAGTTCCACTCACCTTTTGTGGAGGTGTACGTATATTTTTTTGTCATACAGAAAATATAATCTTCAGGCTTGTCTTCTCATGTGATTGATGGTAATAATCATGTGCAACCATGTTCTCAATGTCATTCACTTTATGCAGTACCTTTTAACTCTGTAATGAATATGTTTCTATTATATGAAAAATAAAATATGCTCAGTTCAAGCTCAGCTTAGATAGATAGATAGATAGATAGATAGATAGATAGATAGATAGATAGATAGATAGATAGATAGATAGATAGATAGATAGATAGATAGATAGATATGGGTGCATGTGTGTAGACCATCTGTTTTTAAAATGTTGATATTATCAAACTGATTCCTGTAATTTGGAATGATTTAAGCATGTTCTTAAGCTGCTGTATTCTCAACATTCAGGAACTGGCTTTTGTAGGTTAAAGAGTTTTTACTGAAGACTAACAGGATATAAAGTGAAGTGCATGAGGACACACATGAATAACCTATGAATTGATCACCAATTTTAAACAACATTTAAAAAAAGTTAAATGTTTTTTAATTTTAGAGGAGAATATTACACAGAGACATGACAAGTAAGGCATCATCAGTTCAATCTTAAAGTGTGAACTAATTTAAAATGAATATAATTGGTACAGTATGTTCTGATAAAAGCAAACTAATTTATTTACAAATTGTCAAATATTCAATGAAGGTTACGTGCAAATGTGCTGCTTAGTAGGAATGACCTGTCTGCTAATTCCTCAGTTGTCGTTTGGCTGGTATATGCTTAAAAACCCCTCATCACACCGTTGTCATGGTGAAAGACCAGAAAGTATTTCTGTCTCCTAATCTTAGCTCCATTTAGAATAATAATGACCAGAATGATATCCGCTATGTGTGAGGGCGGCAAAAAAAAGGGACTGTTGCGCATGACAGAATGAACACTAGCATGTGGAAGGAGTGTTCGGTGAAGATAGCAGGGAAAGCACATTGGGTGGGGTGATAGAAGAAGGCTTTGTTATGCTGGATCCTATTGCAGCTTTGGGGATGACCCTTGAACCTCCAGAGAAGAGCCCTGCATGTCACTTCCTGTCTTAGAGTTGGCTATGGTAGACTATTATATTTTGTAGAGAGCATCATAAATATATTGAATGCTTCTATTAGCATTGTGGAGAAAGGTTGACAGAAAGTAAGGTAATTGGAATAAGGTAAATGTTACGAATTGTCAAATTAAAACTTTTATTATTGTAGATATACAGTATCCACACAGCAGTACCATTAGGGAGATATTATTTTAGCTTTAAGTCAGCATTCCCAAACAGTTTTACTTCTATAATGTAATGTAGCCTATTTTCAAGAGACCTTGGTGACATCATCTAACATGCATTAGTTTGTTGCATAGGAACTTATATTAATGAAGGAAATATGTTTAAGTTTAACTTCATATAGCAGTGTTTTTGTCTCTTGTGTGTTTTGACAACTTAAGTAGTCCTCTTAGCCATGCAGTGCTCCCTCAGGGATATGGTAGCGCTTGTGATTTATGTATTTAATTTGCCTTGCGTTCACGCCACTCTGCTTGGCCAAATTAGCGTTAAGTATATGTGGCTAATGACTAACTTATCTGAAACACTACCTCACCTCACTTTCTTTCTGTGTGTCTCTTTCCCATTTGTCTTAGCTGAGACATGTGGAGGCCACCTGGATGCCAGCGATGCCGGTTACATCACTTCTCCAGGATACCCTCTAGAATACCCGCCCCATCAGAGCTGCCAGTGGGTGATCAGCGCACCCGAATCCTCACAACGCATCGTGCTCAACTTCAACCCCCACTTTGAGCTGGAACGACTGGATTGCAGGTGAGAAGAATGTGTGGGATAAAGGAAATTAGATTGAAAAAAGGGGGAAATTAAGAAGTAGTCCAACAGAATGACGAACGATAAGGATGTGTGTGCAATTAATTTACCTCCGATGGAGCATTTGCAAACCCTGTCCTGTGTGCTGAATGGTTGATGAGGTGAAAGTGGAAGATAAGGGAAAAGAGGGTGTGAAAGAGGTAGATGTGGAATATACTTAATTTATCGGATGAGAGAGAAAGATGTGAGTCAGGGGGAAGGGGAAGGGAGAATGTGGAAAACAGAGATATGTGGTATGAAGACTTTAAGAGAAAAAGGCGACTTGAAGAGCAGGAGTGCAAGGTGGAACTTAGTGAAAAGAGGAATGACGTTAAGAGAGATATAATAGGGTTTAGAGCGAGCCTAAAGGGCTTATGCAGGGATGCAGTGCAGCTGTCACTGGGAAAGGGGGTCGTCTAGAATGCTTTTTGTGGAACTGTTTCCCCTCAACTGTAAAATTAATTATGTTCATCCGCAGGCTCTCACTTCTCACATTATGACCAGTAAATCAGTTCTACCAATGTCCGTTTCTTTTACCCTTAGGTATCCTAAAACAGGGGTCAATCCTGGTTTTGGAAGGCCATTATCCTGCAGCGTTTAGGTCCAGTTCTAATTAAACACATCCAAACCAGTTAATCAAGGTGTTCAGGGTTGCTAGAAACATTTAGGAGAATGTGTTGGGGCAGGTTGGAGCTAAACTCAACAGGACATTGGCACTCCAAGAGCAGGTTTAGACACCCTTTTCCTACAAGCTGTTTGTTTAATCCATTTCTAACGTTTTACTGTTGTACAGATGGCAAGATATATTCTGTTCATCAACAAATTCACAAAGTGAATTCAGGTTCTGAATTTTTAATGGGGTGTAGAACTGTAAATGGCCAATCACACTGGCAATAAGAATAGTGACAGCTAGCAATGAAACAAAGTTGAGTAGATTGCCATGTGGCAATCTATTCCCCAAAGTCATGACAAATCTGGACAAGGTGTACATCGTTAAAGGGATAGTTCACCTGAAAATGAAAATGCTGTCATCATTTACTCACCATTATGCTGTTCCAAACCTGTTTGACTTTCTTTCTTCTGGGAAATTGAAAGGGAGATTCTTACCCTCAGTTTTGAATCAATATGAGACTGAGAAAACAATGACAGAATTTTAATTTTTGGGTGAACTATTCCATTAAGTCTCTCTAATAGACTAGTGACAAATGGTCTTGCACTTTGGATACATTAGTCTAAATTACTGTCTGTGAATTTATTGTCTGAAATAACTATCTGTCTTCTTCAGGGCTGCATTGTCCCTGCTGGTGTGAAATGAATGTTGTTTTTAAGCACTTTCCTTTATGAGTGGTTTAAACCCACTGTGGCTTCCCCATGGGCCGCCAATTTGTATAGCAGCAGTGGGGGAGGGCGTATCTCAGTTACATCTGTAGGATTCCCCTAAAAAACAACCAGCTGTGAAGAGACAGGCACCATTTTAAATTAGGCCATGTGCCAAGTCCTCATTTATGTTTATGTAAGCAAGCAAGAAATTCACTGCTTTATGCTTTGTGGCACATTTGGAGATGTATCCAAACAGTCAAGAGACATTGGGAGAAGGGGGAATAGATAGAGAGAAAAGGACAGACACCAAAAATACACACCTCAGTGGTTGATCTGTTCTGCTGATACAGCTCAGGCTAATGCCCCCTTCACTCCCCAAATAAACATTCTGGTTTTGCTGTGTACAAATGTTCAATCTCTTTTCCTGCTTGGGTGGCTTCATCAGGTTGGACAGCTCCACTCTGGCTGTATTTGTTGTTCAGATTAGGCTTCCTAAATTAGAAAGAGTATACAGAGGTTTCAGAGAAGGAATACCTTGAAATACATCCCTGGTTGGACTCCAGAACAGGTAAAAGTGCCAAGAAATGTAAAGGTGGTTGCCCATAATTCTGTGAATGAGTTAGTATTGATAATCTCTTGCATGATCTACAGTAAAACAAGAGTGTTCAGTCCTGCTCTTGGATTGCCACTTTCCTGCAAAGTTTAGCTCCTAGTGATCTTGAAGGCCTTGATTGGTTGGCTCAGATGGTTTAATTAGGGTTGTAGCTATACTCTGCTGGACGATGGCCATACAATAGCAGAATTGGACACCCCTGCAGTAAAACATCCAGCTCATTTAGCCATTTCAGAGTTGCCGATTGGAGGCAACATGAGTAACAGAGACTGTTGACTAAGACAACCAACAGTTACCAACCTTCAGTGTGGATGCTTCAGATCTTAGTATTCTGGTGTAAAGATAATGTGCAAATGTCCATAGGCATATCTTGTTTACTTGCAAGTGTCTGAAAAAAAACTCTTGAACAGATTTCACTGATTCAATGCCAATAACATCCCAAATCAAGCAAGTAGTTCCTTGGAAGTCTCATTTCCTTACAAACTGATATAAACCTGCCCACCCTGGATATTGAGTAAAACCAGCACATCAGATTAAAGTTTGACGTTTTGGGAAAGCTCTTGCCTTTTTGTGTGTGCAGTGTGCATCATACACTATCAGAAATGATGTTTAAAAATTGTATTAGGTGCACTACTGCTTGTCACTGGGGTAGTACCCTTAAAAGGGCTAAATTGTACCTCATCTACCCCTAAAAGGTGCATATGGTCTTAGAATAGTGTAATATGTATCCTTTAGGTACTACTATGAACCTTTATGGGGTAAATAAATGTCCTTTTGAGGGTATTGTCCCAGTGACAAACTAGTGTACTCCTAATGGTACAATGTTTGCACATTTGTTCTGAGAGTGTAAAGTCCGTCTAAGGTTGATAGATATTAGCAGGGAATGTTTTTATTTGCTGTCAGTTCAGTAGTGGGCTGAAATTGAGCTTTTGTAGCTGTGGTTTGAGAGATTACGGTAGCACAAAATACACACTGTCCATGTACCACGCTCATTCTTAAACCTCATTACTCTGTTCCACTGAAAGAGTGCAAGGAAAGTGGCAAGAAATGAGTGATGGAAAATCTGAAGAGGTGTCAGATGCTTTACGGTACTGTGCTTCGCGAAACAGGTCTCTTTCTAATGGTCCACTTCTAGTGTCCATCTCCTCCATCTGTATTTTGCTATATATACAATGAGTCATCGTCAGCACATTTAGACGATGTATGATTGAAAGGCCTGGCTCCGTCTTTTAGATGGCAAACACTCACACACACATTTAAATTCACCTTGTGCTCATGAGTGCTGGCTCGGAGTCTCCGTTGCTCGGAGGAGCTGCCTCGGTTTAGCTTAGCTTGCAAAATTTACTCTAGACAAGGTCAAAGCAGCTTCTTGTGCCCTAAACCATACTAACTAATGTGCTTCTAAAAAGCATCTTGTGGCTCACATGATGTAGTTAGGATAGGTGTGGTATTGACGACATTTTTCAAGGGGTACTTCAACAGGCAATTTTTATTGCAGTAGCAAAGCCAGATGGCTTTTACCTGGAGGGCTATGAGCAGAATGATCTGAGATAGATGCAATAAAAATGGCAAATGGAATATCTGGCCATATCTTTAATGTGATACTCTTCTCCTTTGAAATGAAAGAAAAAGTGTGGTGAGGTCAGAGGAGATGATTTCCTCTTTTTCTGTCAGTCCGTCAGTCCGTCCGTCCATCCATCCATCCATCCATCCATCCATCCATCCATCCATCCATCCATCCATCCATCCATCCATCCATCCATCCATCCATCCATCCATCTATCTATCTATCTATCTATCTGTCTATTCTTCTGTTAGTCCAGTCCACCCATTTGTCTCATTATCATTCTCCGAATAGATCTCCATTATATTTTCTCACCCTAACACATTAATATGCAAACAGCAGGTTCCTTCTGAATGCTAAACACTGAGTTCATGTAATGCATGCAGAGGGTAAAGTAAATTGTTGTAGAAGGATTTAAATGCTGTACTGCAGTGGAAGAGCTTAAATCGAAACCAGATCGGATTCAGAATCACCTCTCAGACATAAAATATTGACAAAGAGACAGTATTTGGGCTGAGGAGGGAATCTAGAAGAATTACTGGTAAGAGTGAGGCAGATGTGAGCGATGAAGTCTGCATCACTCAAGGGAGTCTACGCTTCACTCTAGTGATGAAAGTTCTCGCGTTTACTATGCAGCGATATTTGCAGATGTTGAGGTGCTAAGCTATTGAGCAGCATCAGCGTTTCTAAATTGCGAGCATGATATCACCCTATTTCCACTTTTCCTTAGGGATAAAGGATCAATGCATGTCCTTTGCCCTTAATGAAGAATCAATGGACCCAGCACGTTCAAAAGAGTGAGGTCATGGTCAAGAAGGTCAAAAATCATCAAACCAAAGGTCACACAGGTCATATGCACAAAACGAGTGTCATATAAATAAAAACACCACAGTTACAATGAACAGTATAATAATGGCTATTCTTAAATCAATAATTTATCAACAAACATTATGAATTGTTTCCAGCTCCTACAATCTGATATACCTAATGTCATGTATGCTACATAAACCTGTGATTGCATATCAGTTCATTTCATACCACAGCTTACTTGGATATGCAACTATGTGTTTGTCAGCATTACTGGCAATTGGCATACATTATTCCTTTGTCCAATAACTGGCTACAGTTAATACATTTTCTGGATGTCAATAGTCTTTAAATATCGATGCATTACAGTTAGTAAAGGCTTGTCTTAGAGCTTGATGATGATTTCATATGCTTGATAACTATTAAAATAGGTCAATAATGTTTTTTTAGGACACAGCAATTCCAGTGATGTTTTTAGGGCATTGGAAATATATCAGCAACCCTGGAGTGTATCAAGATATTGATAGCTCAAAAAATGCAATCAATCTGGAGCAGTATAAAGTGACACATTTGGGAATTCAAAGATTTAAAAAAAAGTATCTTTTTGCCCAGAGAAGCCAATTTTCCCCAGAAAAAGTTGAATATCGTTAATGGAAGAAAGGACCTAATGCATTCTGATAAGGCCTAAGGCTTTCAATGGCAACATAATGGGAATTGGGAGACTGCACATTTTGACGGGAACATACTGAAACCCGGAACGTCAGAAAATTCTCTTTTCTAAAGGTGTGAGTTTTGAGGGGAAAAAACACACGCACAAATGTTGCTTGATAGCCAGTTTTAGTGTTGTTTATGAAAGCCTCAGGCTCCTGAGGTCTATCCCAGTCATCTGTAAATGTCAGCGCTGTATCGGACAGCCATGCTATTTGTTTCCCGACCGGATTGAAGATGGCAACCCTCCCTCCCCCTTGGGAACCTTCCCCGGCATCTATTTAATATTTCACAGGCACTTATAACTTATTAGGCAGCCCCCCCGGGGGCCAAGCGTGCAGCTTTCCATGCAGACTCTCAGCATTATTTAATTTCAATTTTAGTGTCTTGGCCAGTTGACGAGCCATCCTGGAGCACGTCCTGTGGCTGCTGGCTTAAAAGCATGGCAGAATTCAAATGAGTGGCCATTGTGTTTTTTTTTATATTGAAAAGCCAATGTGATTTTGTGTCAGACTGAATTATATTCTGAAAGCCACTGAGCTGAGTTCGAGAAAGAGAGAGCTACTGGGCGTCTTCTTAATAAAGATATGCCAAGCAGCCTATCATAATAGCTGATAGCATCTATCTATCTATCTATCTATCTATCTATCTATCTATCTATCTATCTATCTATCTATCTATCTATCTATCTATCTATCTATCTATCTATCTATCTATCTATCTATCTATCTATCTATCTATCTATCTATCTATCTATCTATCTATCTATCTATCTATCTATCTATCTATCTATCTATCTATCTATCTATCTATCTATCTATCTATCTATCTATCTATCTATCTATCTATCTATCTATCTGTGTATCTGTCTGACTGTCTGTCTGTCTGTCTGTCCGTTCATCCACCTATCTGTCTGTCTGTGTATATTTATGGTGCTAGAAGGTGCATAGAAGGACATGCTATCATAGTAGTGTCCATTATACATAATATTACTCACATTTTTTTTTTGTGCAATGGACGCCTGAGCCAAATATAAGATTTGACAGTGACTTTTTCCAAGCCGGAGGGTCTTATGATTTAAGGAACACACGCTGGAGTGTTGTTTATTGTGTAGGTAGTCGGTTTCAGGCGGTTCAGAGATTAATGGGGTCTAGGCTTATGTTACGCCCAGTGTCACCAGGGCACATCTCTCTTATTTTAATTTGATCACTGGTGGGATACAAACACGCTGTAGTACTGTATATGCACAAGACAAACAAGGATAGTAGCATCCGTACCTCTGTGTATCTGTCCGTCTGTGTATTTCTCCAGACAAACTGCTCTTTAGGGCAGCTAGTGACACCCCAGGGGACTGTGCAGGCCTGGAAAAAATGCTTGAAAAACACCGTAGGTGTGAAAAGCAATTAGCAGTGAAGAGGCTGGAGGGGAGAGGAGACAGAAAGTGAGATTGGAGAGGAAGACATGTCTGAACATGAGACAGGGACACAGGGCCTTTGCCCTCCTCATGTCAAGCCTCTCTTCCATGCACACACTTACAGACATACCACTGTCTAGGGAGTTTTCATTGCCTCCTGTTGCACCTGAATAACCATTGAATCGTGCATAATTAGCATGCATAATCACAGCTCTATTGCACTGCGGTAAACAATTTGAGCTGTACGCCTATAAAACAACGTTATATTGCTGTGATAATGAGAAAAGGCTTCTTACATTCAGCCACAATTGCTGTAAAATTGATATATACACTTGATTTGAGGCATTATTTTTTGCAAGGTAAATAAGTGATCCAGGCACTTTTGTTGATCAATGGGCATCCTGGTTTGTTTCCACTCTCAAGCGTGTCTCGAAATGCACCGGAGCCAAGTGGAGGCGTCTAGAGATGGTCAATATCCACATTTGACACACTCACTTGTCACTGCTAATCCAGGAACCAAGAGCCCCTACAAAATCAATTACAACCTAATTACCTTTGCACACAGTTTACAAGCCTTCACCCCAGCTTTTCTAGTGTTTGAGGCGAGATGGACACAGAAAGAGAGTGAGTGAGAGTTTGTGTGTGTGTGTGTGTGTGTGTGTGGCTTTCCTCACTATAGCTGTACTTTAGAAAGCTTGTTCCCAAAAGTCGTCCGGGGAGAGGCTGGGTGATATATATACAAAACATTCTCAAACACACGAGATGATTTTGATTTTACTGATTTTGAGCCGAGATGATTTTGTTTTACTGATTTTGAGCCATTAAGTTTCCTAAAGTTGGCGTCATTAGTCTATTTTTTCCCTTTTCCTGATAATCTATGATTGAAGCTTTAGAAGCAAAAGTTCAATTTATTCATGTGAATCACTTCAGTTCAGGTTCAATTAAAACTCTGCCATCCCTTAAAAATTCTAGGTCTACACTTTAATAAATTTAAATAATTCATTAAAATATATGTTGCTTTATATTGCTGTTTATATTTTTCTATATATTGTTATATTGATGCATATAGAAAATTATTAAATAATCTTCCTTGTGTTAATTTAGTGAAAAACAGTGTGGAAACACACACACATGTATGATACTATTATCAAAAGGTTGAAAAATATTGAGAGACTGTATCATGTTTTACTTATTTCACCTATCTAGGGTGTTCTCAAAGTAAGAAATGACTCTTAAATGAAGTAAATAATGCGTTTTTCCATAAAAATTTGAATAATATTATCAAAAGCATGAAAAAAATAGATTTCATCTAGTCAATGGGTGTTCTCAAGGTTAAAAATGATTTGTAAATGTAAATTGTCTCACTCTCACACACTCAGAAAATTGTTACTGTAAAGTTTTTTTTCCCCTTAAAAATGTTTATTTGAAGTGTTAAGGTAAGATTAGGGTTAGTTGATCGTACTTCTAATTAGATTTATGATTTATATGTCCTTATCTATGTGTGTGATGTTGAACAAAAGACTTTTTGACAATTTGATTGTGATATTTTGTTCAGACAGTGTTTATAACATGTATATATTATAAAACTCTTGTGCATCTCTTATGCATTCAGATGCTGTACATAGATATGTACGCGTTCTAGTGAATGTATATGTTGTTTAGACATCTTAGGTCTAAATATACTTTGCTGTACCTGAAGTCACCAAGTGTGCGGCCGGCCAGGGGGGTCCAGAGAAATGAAGAGTCAGAGACACCTGCCTCTCTATGTCATTCTGAGGGGCCCGGGGCCGTGTCAGGTTTACACACACACACACACACACACACACACACACACACACACACACACACACACACACACACACACACACACACACACACACACTCCCTGAGTGACGTGGAGCCAGCAGTTATGTGGCTTAACCATGGATAACTCAGTGCCGATCGACAAGGAAAGATTAAAAACAGCAAAACAAAACGTCTTCATTCTTTTGTGGTTTTGTAGGAAAAAAGCTCAGACACTTTCATTCACATCATTGTGTTTTGAGATTCTGAACAATGTTTTGTTTTTTGGCTACTTTAAAGCACAAGTGCAATGATGTAAAGAACTAGAGATTTAAAAGTAACATTTCAAATTCTCATTAATTTACTGCATTGATTAATGCTTGCAGTTCGGTTCAATAAACCTGATTCACTGACTCTTTTTTTGAAGTTGCATGTTGTGACTCCATGAGCCCTTCAGCTGATGGACATCCCGTGATTTATATCGGTTTGACTGAATCATTTATTTGAATTGTTTCAAAAGAATCATTTGATTGGGATTCAATTGGCACCAATATCATCTTAATTGATATGAAGTTTTATTTTTTTAAAGAGTTTAGCACTAAGTTAAATCTAAACTTGCAGGATTTTGAAGGGACTCGTTTGCCTCCTGCAAAGACTGAGTTTGTTTTAAAGCTGCATAAATTAATTTTCTCAGTACAGAGGAAGTCTGGTCAGCATGTTGTGCTCTGAAGCAGTTAGGTTGGGAATGATGGCGTGTGTTCACAGGGATCTTGTTCTTGTTTAGGGGTTAAATGGGGCAAGCATTCCTGAGGTGTGAGAAGAAGTCTGACTCATGCCTCTCTATGGCCAGATTTATTATAAGGAAGCTCTCATGCAGACAGCCGGCTGGATTTTTGGGAGTCTTTTGCCTCATTTAGACATTGTGTGTGAAGTGTTTTGGCAGAAGAGGGCAACGGACATTAAGGGATTATTTTGGCTGGACAGGTGGTCATTGTCTCAGCTCCTTCAGTCTGTCTCTGAAGTGACATGAAAAAATGTGTGTTTGTTGTGATAAGGCAGCAGTCCACTGAGGGTCAAAGGTCACCCCAGCTCAAATTAAAACAACTCCTTGCAATTCCTTCACAGTTACTCATCCCAGCGGAAGATATTGCATTGCGTTTTTAATGTTTGTCCGTTCCAGAGGAACCTTTATTGCTCAAAGGTTGCTCTTTTATTGCGTAGGAGGCTTAATAATGGATATCTCAGTTATGCTTCAATATCAACTTTATCTGATGTAGATATTTTACAGTACTTTGCATTAGGAGAAATAGGAGATTTTTCATTATAGGAGAAATACAAATAGACAACTGTTGACTCGACACACCATAAAAGTACAGAGCTATAAAATAAAATGTGGATAGCAGCTCAGATCATTTGGTCTTGGAAGAAATATTTGAGTTCATATTGAGAATTTGAGATACATATTTTTGAACTTGCACTGTTTTCCGCTTTTAGGTATGACTTCATTGAGATCCGAGATGGAAATTCTGAGTCCGCGGAGCTGCTGGGAAAGCACTGCAGTAACATCGCTCCTCCTGCCATCATTTCCTCCGGTCCCGTCATCCACATCAAGTTTGTGTCTGATTATGCGCACCAGGGTGCCGGATTCTCCCTGCGCTACGAGATCTACAAGACTGGTGAGCGAGCTCAATCCTGCTGCTCATATGTGGTTAAGGAAATGGATAATTTCAGGAACACTTTTTTCCAAGGAAAATGTTCTATTCCTGACATTGAACAGCTCAAGCATTCCCATCCTTTATTTCCTTTCTCAGGTGCTTAGACTTTCTCATGCCATGTCTATGGGACACTCAATTATGGCTATTTTATATATAAAATTTTGTGCAAAAAAAATATTTTCAAATTTATAAACACCAATTTAAATTACATTTTGAAGACAAATGGATTTTTTTTTTTTTTTTTTTTTTTTTACTATTTTTGAAGTTTGCCATGAAGCTTCCAGCTCATTTGAGAACATTCTGTGGTGACATGCAGCTTACACACTTTCAGTGTCAGTTGTGTCTGCTGTAGATGTGTTGTGAGGGTCCTGCTGACAAGAATTCTGCAAATGTTTGGATTCTGCATTTTGAAAAATAATGAATCCAGTTTATCCTTTCAACGAGGCAATATTTCTTAAGAAACGTTTGGAACACTTCGCATAAGCCATTCTTTTTTGGGTCACTGTCTCTCCAGATGTGAAGAAAAAGCAACACATTTCCTTTAGCTGTTTTCTTTTGTCGCTCAGTGATCTTGGTGTTTATGTGTGAAGCCTCACTCGGTCTTGCTCTTTGATTGATGGTTGATTGGAGCAGGCTGGTTTTTGAGGGTCACGAGTGGCTCAGGTTGATTTTGGAGGTGCTCTTGTTACGCTGTAAATCTCGTTAGCGGAATGACCTCCTGCGACCTTTAACTCGCGGTTCCAGAAGGTCGCGGCTCCTCCGTCCTGCTGCAAGGCCGTCAGACACGTTGATTCTTAAATGTTCCCTCAAAGTTTCCGAAAAGCTCCCAGACCAATTAAACATCAAGGGAGAGAAGAAAATAAAATAAACTGAGTTTAGAGGAAAGGCGGGGAGGGGCGACGCTTAACTCTTTTCATCCCCCCGTGAGCATGCCAGGAATGCCCTCTTAATTGGACTCTGATCTCTTGTCCTTGGGGAATTCGAGTTTGGAGTGCACTGGCAAATTGTGTCTGTGGACTTTGGAGCCATTTGGAGCCATCTGTAGGGATTTTACTGTACTAGCTAGAAGTATACTAACAAGGCATTTAGTTAGGTATTTTTTTTACAGGCTAAGGTCAGACCACTTTTAAATGACCACCTATAAACACCTTATATATATATATGTGCCATCTGAAATTTTCTTCTAAAATGATCATTTTTATCAAGCTTTTATATTTAAGTTCAGTAAATTCACTTAAATGGCAATGAAAATTACCTATTAATTGTCATTTAAGTGAAATTACTGAACTTAAATATACAAGCTTTATAAAAATGATCATTCTAGAAGAAAATTTCAGATGGCACTTAGAGGCTTTTGCATCTGAACTCTTCATATATATATAATATAGTATATATATATATATATATATATATATATATATATATATATATATATATATATATATATATATATATACATACATGCTATATATATATATAATATATACATACATACATACATACATATATATATATATATATATATATATATATATATATATATATATATGTGTATATATATTTTCTTCATATATATGTGTGTATATATATATGCATATGTATACTGTATATGTGAATGTATATATACTGCAACATTCTGCTAAAGGTTCTGGGTGGATGCTAGTTTTTTTTTTTTTCCAAAGGACCACCCTTTAGTCTCTATAATATTGATATGGCTCAGGTCCCTTCTTTAGTGCAAGTCAATGGGATTACATTTAGGTAAGTATAAGCAAAAGTAATAGTGTTATTTGTCTTGGCAAACACCATTAACTAGCACTACAGCGTTCCATCAAAAATATTGCTCTAGCCTTTACACTCATGGGAGTGCAGCGATTAATGTTGTTTTGCAACAGCGATGATTAGCCTGGTAACATAAGCACCGTGGCTTCATCGTGGCTGATGGGAAAAACAGCAGAGTTATTCTATCTCTAAGCCTTCACCTCACCTCAGTAATTGCTGAAATCATCACCATTGCCCTCAGGTACTGTTACCACAGATACAGTTGCTAACTCTAGTAGTATGACTCACGTGATAAGCCCACAATCTCATTTTACACTAACCAGAGACAGCCCAAGAACATCTTTTAATAAAGGCATGATATGCTTTTTTCTTTTGGGATGCTAATATAGCATGTGTGGGTGTAGAGCGATGGAGTGAAGATGGTAGATTTATGACTTGTAAATGTTTTTTTTTGATCACTTGCCATTTTTGTGTTATGCTGTCTTCATGTCATTTCAGAATAATCAATAATATACTGTGTGTATATGGGTCAATGACGTGACGGGTCATTTTTTTTTGTCCAAAGGCCTTAATAATAATAAAAAAACAAATATATAACATCCAAAGTATGTAAGGTAGTACAACTTGATCTCTTTTACTGAATCCAAAAGGTTTTAATTATATTTTACTATATAAAGGTATTTTAAAGATTTTGAAGTGTCAAAAGGTCATTATATATTGGTAAAACCAATATAGTAAATATTTAAGTGGAATAATATTGTTTTTAATAACTAAAGGAACTACAATAATACAAATATAAAGCAGATAAGGCTCTCTTTTTTACATTTCCCCTTTTCTCCTTTCCCTGTGCAATGTTTTACTTGAATATGCTGGAGTGTTTACAGTAGTCCAATAAATGATTACATTTATGAGATCAGTGATAGTTTTTTTAATATTTCTTCTGTGGTACACACTATATACTATCTCAACATCAATGTCAAATCAGTTTTTAACTTTCAAATCAGTGGTTAAACCAAATGACTTTTTTGGTGACATTTTTTCCATCTTGTAAAAAATGACAAAAAACAGTGTTAATTGATTGTACAAACCACAAAATCTTATTAACACTTAGGTAAACTAAAAAAATTATTTCAAATATAGTTATATCTCCATTCTATTTTTTTACACTTCTAAAAACCTTATTCGTCAATGACCCATATACAGTATATATATATATATATATATATATATATAACATACACTGCCCGGCCCGGCCCAAAAAAGTCGCTGTTTGGATTTAAATAGGCAAAATGAGTCTATGATTGGATCATTATTGCAGAGATTATTATGTTTCTGACTTGTTATATATTTGGCAACAGTTTTTCTAATCCTAATTGATGGTGTGTGTAGCATTTCATTTCTTAAACAACCGTGTAGGAAGACACACCATGGATGCATGAATGACAATATCAAGATTCACCAGGCTCAAATTATAAAAGAATGGTTGGGAGGGAGTTTGAATAATCATTTTCACACATGAATTGGCACCAGGTGGTTTGGTGGATGGGTTAACGCTTTCGGGTTAAATTTTCTGCGACTGCGACTGCGCAACTTGGTTATAGGTTGCCAGGTTGAGGTGACAAACGGGTTGAAATTGTATATGGTGTGTGGATTGTGTGAATATAATGCATTTAATACAAGATCTGGCAACTGGTCAACATTAGAGAAACATATTGGTCCGATTATTCATAAAGGAGTTTGGGCCATGCAAATTACAGGAGTGTCCCGGGAGAAATCACAACCCGGGAAGGGTCCGGGAGATAGGGCTAAAAAACGGGAGAAACCCGGGAAGAACGGGAGTGTTGACAGGTATGCTTGTGATGTTATTTTAGAGATCACAAAAATATGTATCATGTATATACATGTATACATTAGTATCATATTAATATATTTTCTTAATTTATCTTTAATTTAAATATATATTTGTTCTAATGAATAAAAACAAATATAATTAATTAAAATTAATTAAGTAGATTAATATTATATTCATATTATTACATATAAATGTTATTATTAAATATTAGCCTGATTATAATGTTTAAACTCATAGGAGCATCTTAGGAGAAGGACATGGAGGCAGCATTAGTGTTTTGTGTAAGATCTTCTTGTTAACTTCTTTGATGCTAAAGGCAAATGACTGACGGTTCCCTTTTCCTGCAAGCCACAAAATAATGGTTGTTTATCTGTTAAAATACAGGTTTTGAGGCAGAGTAGTTCAGAAAATCCGACTTTACAGGTTTTGAAAGATAAAGACTGCCAAAAATGAAAAAACAACAATTCTCATCTTTGAGGGACCTGTTGTTTATACAACCTGCTCCGTTCACTGGAGTTGTGGGAAAGTGTTAGCGTGGGTGAGTCTCAGCGTTTATGTCTGTTTATATGGAGAGGCGTCGTAGAGATAATGATCTCTGGTGAACACTTTCCTCCGATGCATGTTCTCTTATCCAGCACTGGGAGCGAGAACATCAAACCCTCGTTCACGTTCGTGCAGAAATCCCACACTGGTCTCCGACAGACCCTCGGGTAACATGCAGTCACACTATTATGTAGATGATCTCTTAGGGCCATTACGGCTGACTAACGCTCCTTGGCTTAGAGCAAAAACGTGTTTGAAACCTTCAAAGTTAAACAGTGCTGACAAGACACCTTAAAAAAGTTCACAACATGCATCTTTAAGTGGATTAGCTCATGCTTTGCTTGGTCATGGACATAATCTCCACAGATAACTGCAGAATCTCAACTGTCTCGCCTGTCATTCATAAAAATTGTGTTGCATGCCCTGCGCATTGCATGCTCATTCATTTTATATTTTGGCTAATTAATGCTTTAAGTATCATTGTAATTCCCTCAACTCAATTGCAGTTTGCAGTTGCGAACTTTGAAGGAGATTTTGCACGATATAAATGAGTAAAACACGTTTTGAGGGTGTGGAAAGAGCTGGTGATCGGATGGGAATATAAACGATCGACTGGGAATTAAGTGGGAACACGCCTTTTGTGATGATCCAGACACATTGAAATGAATGCATTCACAGCGTTGTCTGATGCAGAGTGAGCTGTTGTGTGTAAGGGCAATTTAACGGGTAGTTCACCCAAAAATAATAATTCTGTCATCATATCCATTTACAGTAATCTCATCCTCATGTTTACATTGCACGTTTGAATCTTGCTGCAAAGTTGTTTCAACCTCTGACCCTTTATCTCGCACGGTCATATGTTCCTCGATCCCGGTCCCCTTTGCTGCCCCATTTCTTTGCCCCAGTTTATTGAGGCCAGATTTTTACCCCCAGTGGCATGTGCAACACAACAACCCCTCCTGCCCCAGTCACATGACTGTGACGCTGTTGCTACGGTTACTGCGGAAGACTTCCCGCCGAGCAGCCTTCGGGCCCACCGCCGCTGCCGTCTTCTGAGTGCACACTCAAAGGAAAGCGCTAGAAGAAGCGATCAGGGCCGTAGGTCTCTGTCGCTCTGGGTAACGTCAGTGCCGCCCCCCACCTGTGGCGGAGAAGCGGTCTGGAGGCTATCCTGGCTGCCCAGTGGAATTTACTACCACTTTAACAGTTGCTTTCAATCAGGTGCCATCTGCCTCGCTGTCTCGCTTCCTCTTCTCCTATAAAACGGCACATTTAAAGCCTTCAGCTATAACTACCTCTTCTTAAAGCCAGCAAACCCAGCTTTCTCAGATAGTATTGGCATGAAATGGAGAGCAAATGAATGGATTTTTCTTTTAAAGTCCCCCTGTAGTCAATCATTTTATCCCTTAAAACTCATCTTTGATCACCAAAATGACATATTTAAACGTTTTTTCCTTGAAATTTTTTTTGTCATGCCTTAAAATAGCTTCAATGTAACTCTACACCCTTGCCTCATTTAGTATATGCAAATGAGCCCCGCCTCCACTCACTCACAGCAGCTCAGAGATTCACTCGTTGACGATCACACGTTGACCTGATTGGTTACAAGGTAGTTTGTGACGTCAGAAACACCAGCAATTTCAAAGCGTGATTTTGAGACTGTCTTTGGTTCACTGCAATTTTAAGGAGAAAATACTCAGCAATGGTGTTGACTTATGAATTTGCACATTGCTTGTCTTAAAGCATATTACAAATAACACATAGACATTTAAACAACATTAAAAACTGACCACAGGGGAATTCTATTTTTAAATAAATTAATACTTTAAGTAAGGATGCATTAAAGACATTTATAATGTTACAAAAGATTTTTATTTCATATAAATGCTGTTGGAACTTTCCATTTGTCAAATAACTAAGATAAAATGTATCACAGTTTCCACAAAAATATTAAGCAGCACAACTGTTTTCAACATTTATAATAATCAGAAATGTTTTCTGAGCAGGAAATCAGCATATTAGAATGATTTCTAAAGGATCATGTGACACTGAAGATGCAGATTTGCATAGGAATACACTTTAAAATATAGTAAAATAGATTTACATTCATAATAATAATAATTACCATTGGTAATAGCTGTAGAACGTCATGTTCAAACTATGTTCTCTACTGACTCAAGTGCTGTTCATTCATCTTCCTTTTCTAACATAGAGCCCAAAAGCAGATTTGAGACTTAAACTGGCTTAATAAAAGGCAGCGCTTTTCACTTGTAATCACAGATAATCTATTAATACAACTGTTTAATCTTACAGAACTCTATGGCAAACCATAACCAATCTTCTGGGAAAATATTCCATTTGTTATTTGTTAAAAAAACCTGCTTGCTCGCTCAACTTAGCAGAATGATAATTTTCCATTTATTCGTTCAATTTAACGTATAGATGTGTTATTTTTATTTTCACACGTCCCAGAAGTCCTGGGATGGATGAAACACAGAGAGCAGAAACGTCAGAGATTCACTGCATCGAGGTGATCTCGGCCGACTGGTGAAAATGCGTGAATAATGCGGTGAGTGAACACAGACTTTGTCGTCCCACGAGAGGTCAGATAGAGGGAGTTGAACGAGCGACAGACAGCAGAAGGGGGAAATCCCTTGAACGTTGAGTGCGAGCGTTCACGCCACCCCAGTTTCTGCCCGGCAACTAACCCTTTCATTGCCACGCCTCTTTCATTACTGTACGGTCAACTGTAGTGACAGGCGGGCCGCAGACACTGCAGCGCAGCGGGAGGCATGTCCCGGGGAGGAGGAGGAAGAGACTGTTTTTGGTGTGTTCATAAGCATGAACTAATAAGCAGTAAGGGTGGGCGCTCATGCATGCATGCTCCCTGTGACTGTGTTTTACACACACACACACAATGCAGTCATGCAGTGGCGGTATGCATGGCAGGGTTTGAGTGTGTGGGGCAGCCGGCCAAGTGGAGTAATAGAAGCAGACTTTGACGGGACGACCCACTGCTCCTGCATCCAGACCCACAATGTAAGGGAACTTTATTTAGAACAAACACAGACATAAACGCTTCCCAAAAGCCATGGTGGAGTGAGTTGTGCATGTGCCTCACAGGGTTCAACCCTGGCCTGTGTCCTGTGTCATGTCCCACTTCTCCTTATGCTTGTCCTCCTTCAGTGTTTCTGTGTCTCTCCACTGTCAATTAAATGAGTGTGTTTTTTTTTATTACTGCATGATTTCAACATTCTTGGTCATCATATTTAAACATGTACCAAAGTACATGATCTTATCATCTGGGTAGTGTATGCATTGTAGGGTAAATTGATATATATATATATATATATATATATATATATATATATATATATTCATTTTATTGTTAATTAATTTTAGTTATGTATGTAAAAAAAAAACATTTACTATATCACAATCATAGGTAAAATGACATTTAATTTTGCCACAATATAAAACCATAATATTTTGCATTAAGATCACATGAAAAAAAGAACAGATGTCTGCACACTGAACTTAAGCTCCAGAAAGTTTATTCACAAAAGAGCGCAACATTTCGACAAGTTAAAGGCCTAGTTCACCCAAAAATGAAAATTCTGTCAGTAATTACTCACCCTCATGTTGTTCCAACCCCGTAAGACCTTCTTTAACTCCCAGAAGAAGGCATGTAGCCGAAACGCGTTGGAGTTTTTTAGTGGGTTAATGTGACCAAGCCATAATAATAAAGGCTTTTTAACTTTTGCAATTGAGAGTGCCTTGGAGTTCCTTTTTCCTTTTTGATTTTTGGCATTTAGTTTCCCATCCAAAGAGCACCTCGATTTTAACCAAACTTTGGAGTCCAGGAAGCGCTCCTCTACCATTCCTTTTTTCCCCGTAAGACCTTCGTTCATCTTCGGAACACAAATTAAGATCTTTTTGATTAAATCTGAGAGTTGTCTCACTCCTCCATAGGCTTCTAAGGGACTGAAACTTGCTGGCCCAGAAAGGGTATTAAAGAGATCGTTAATATAGTCCAAGTGACTACAGTGGCTCAATCTTAAGTTTATAAAGCGACGAGAATACTTTTTGTGCGCTAAAATAACGACTTTATTCCACTATTCATTTCCTTCTCTCTGGGCCTCGAGTTTTTTCACGTAGTGTAACTGCGCAGCGCTTCTGTGTTATACGTCACACGCATCACACACATGACCAGCGTCGGCCATTAGTGAGCCTACGTGTGACGTACAACACAGAAGCGCTGCGCTGTTACACTACGTGAAAAAACTCTAGTCACTTGGACTATATTAACGATGTCTTTAATGCATTTTCTGGGCCAGCAAGTTATAATGTCTTAGAAGCCTATGGAGGAGTGATCCAGCTCTCAGATTTAATCAAAAATATCTTAATTTGTGTTCCGAAGATGAACGAAGGTCTTACGGGGTTGGAACAACATGAGGGTGAGTAATTACTGACAGAATTTTCATTTTTGGGTGAACTAACCCTTTAAATACACGAGACGCAAGTTCTAGAAGCACATTTTTTAAAAGTTGAACTTCTTTTAACTTGAGCGCCTCGTTTTTAGTTTGCCGTGTCATATGCAAGACGCTGCAAAAGACGTGAGCTCAATGGTTAAAAACGTCCGTTTAGCGTGTTATTACATAGAAAACTAAAAATAGTCCAGTGTAATGGAAAAGTGCATTCTGTGTGAACTGCCCCTAAGTGTTCATTGGTTTAAAGACATTGGATGTATGTTTAA